>NW_020173037.1:7617416-7652686 GCF_003031525.2 Neophocaena asiaeorientalis asiaeorientalis
AAAAAAAAAAAAAAACAAAAGAAATACAGATACGATACTAAATTTCATCAAATTAAAATGTTGTTCCTGATAATAGGCTTTTATATCTTAAAGAAACTGACAGCCAGAAGCAGGCGATGCTGAAGTAAGCAGAAGAGGCGGAGCTATTCCAGATCAGCTTTGGGAAAAGAGGAGGGAAGCCATATGACGTAGCCCGGCTTCAGAGCCTCATTGCTTTCTGATTTTCCCTTGGAAAGGTGGAGCTAGTTACTGATGACTGTAATCCTACTAATTGCATTTGGCATTAACATGTCCCTTTAAGTGCGCTGTTTTAAGTGCTTTCAATGAATTCTCATAGATCTTCACAGTATACAGATGAGGCAGCTACTATCATTACCCCTAGTCTACAGACCAGGAAGCTGAGGTCCCTAAAGGAACTCGTCCAGGGTCACGCAGTGAGAGCCTGGCCTCATTCTAATGTGGGCACTCAGCTCCTGGACCCCCGAGGTCAAACTGCCCCTGGTGACGTGGGGCAAGATGGACGGTGGTAGGACCCCCGCAGGCCTGGGTGTCACCTCCACGTGGAACTGGTTATTCTGTGCGGGGCTGGAGAAGAGAGAAGGGTCAGAGGTGGAGCCTTTGGCCCACATCACCGCTCCCTCTCGTCTGAGCCGCTAGGAATTCTGTTAATAAGATGTTACCCGCCCCCCACACACACCAGATACCTCCCGGCAGAGGGGTACATCGCGCCTCTGCAGCCCTGGCTGTAGGGCTGAGTTCACAGCCTCGAATGACCCATCTGATGGTCCTATTATACACAGTCGTAACGTGAGCTGTCTCACATCCCCTTTGAGAGCAGGGCGAGCACAAACTTAATACAGTAAAATTGAGTGGTTCCCATTCTTTGAGACATGGTACGGGGGCTTGTTGGTCCTGACTTGTGCCCCGTAGGTCCCATGCCCGTCCCTCCTGAGGTCTGCACGGCAGGGTGATTTGCCTCTCTCTGCCCTACTATCCCAACTTTAAAATTCGAAAGGCTCTTCAGAAGGGTTTATTTCATAATTCTTAGAGAACAGTTAGTATCAGTGTTACTTTTCTCAGTATTCTTTTTATTTCTTCCATGTGCTTTGCCAACTCACCCGTGAGTTGTAATTGAACAGGGTTTTAAAATTTACACGTGTCATTTTAGAGTTATCTGAGATGTCATCACATACACATATTAATGAGAAGGTTATTTCTGTCTGTTTTTAATTAACTGACAAAACTATTTCTATATCAAAAAGGTCAAGCCATCTAGAATTGTTTTGAACAAAAAGTACAAAATCCTTTTTTCTGCTCCATTCATTTCACTCTCCAGAATTAATAGCTATTAAGAGTTTGTTGTGTCTTTTCAGATTTTTTTTCTGTTATTGAAAACATTCATTTTTTCGCAAGTATTCACTGCGTGTAGGGAAGTAAACAGGATTTACAGTATGTTTCTCTGGAGTTTATATATTTATCGCCCACGCATACAAATAGATACACAAGGTATTTTTGTAATCTTAGAATTATAAGCTAGCTATTGTCACTTGACTTGCTTTTCTTTTTACTTAACCATTTATCTGCTAGATGTTACCCAGATGCGTCATGTAGCTTACTAGACGTGTGCTTGCTGGGAAGGGGGATGGGCGTGTTTTACGTTTTGACCACACTGTCCTGCAAAGGTGTACTGTGTTCTATTTTGACCACTGGGTGGGAGAGGGCCCATTTTGCCAATAATCCTATTAATACTAGCTAGTAACAGTCCTTCACATTTTCATCAGTGCAGTAAAAAAAATTGTTTTAATTCCTTTTCCTAGTCACTCATTATAAATTCTGCCGTTCAATCCTTCAGCTCTTTAAAAATGTTCAGACTCTTTCTTTCAGGACCAAGATGAAAATACAAACTTTCTATTTAACTGGGTCTCTGAGATAGTTTTAGAACCTTGGATACTACTGTAACAATAGTTATCTAGAACTTTATTATTCACAAATTATCTTCTCATGCCTTCACTTTTTTTGACTTTTTCTTGTGGAGAAAATTTTTAAAACCTACAGAACTAGAATAGTATAACGAACCCCTACATATCCATCACCCAGCTTCAGTATTGCCTTCACGTTTGAGCAACTCACCGGCTGAACGAGGAGGAAGATGTATCGTTACTTCCATGTCCCAGTTAAAGGTCACGTACCCGGGAGTGGCAGGGCCATCGCTGGCCGAGGCGCCTGGCTTCAGATTGCCCCCATTTCCATTATATTTGTTGCCCTTGTGATATCTTCTGTGATTTGCAGGGTTAAAGTCACCAGCTTTTCTTTACGATTATTATTATTTTATAAATGTACCGTGCCATTCTGAGAAGGGGGGAGAGCAGCAGCTTTCTAAACCCAGGCTGTGGGTTTTCGTTTTAGAAGAGACGGTCCAGCAGGCAGGTGAAGAGAAAGCGGTACACCGAGGACTTGGAGTTCAAGATCTCCGACGAGGAGGCCGATGACGCAGACGCTGCTGGGAGAGACTCGCCCTCCACAACCTCGCAGTCGGAGCCGCAGGTGAGTGGCCTGTGCAGTTCTCGTGTGCATTTCAAAAGATGGGCTGGAGGGCTTCCCTGGTGGCGCAGTGGTTGAGAGTCCGCCTGCCGATACGGGGGACGCGGGTTCGTGCCCCGGTCCGGGAGGATCCCACATGCCGCGGAGCGGCTGGGCCCGTGAGCCATGGCCGCTGAGCCTGCGCGTCCGGAGCCTGTGCTCCACAACGGGAGAGGCCACCACAGTGAGAGGCCCACGTACCGCAAAAAAAAAATAAAAATTAAAAAAAAAAATCAAAAGATGGGCTGGAAATTTTATAGCTGGAATCTGAGAAGTTCAGTAGAAGCGTCGGACTTTGAGCTGGGAACATTCATCTCGTGTTGGTGAACACGCTATGGGAAATTAGTCCTTTAGGAGTGTCTTTTAAAAAGCCCCGTTCACTGGGATTTATTTTTGTACAAGCCTGTGATATGTAATTTGACACAATTTTGGAGAATTAATGGTCTTCGTTGAGGATGAGGCAGACCTAGGATGCAAGGAGGCTGAATTTACCTCCGAGAGTTCAGTGCTGTAGCTTCTGGGACTTTAATAAACCACTCAAGCTTGTCTCCTGCTGCTTGGCACTGTAAGAGCCCCTTTATGAAATTATTGCCTTGTAGTACCCAGCAGGGCCTACTTTATTCTCTGTGCCATGTAAGTGATGGATAAAAGAGTTTGTATAAAGTGTGGGTAGTAATGGAGGATTGATTATTGTGAAGATCTTCCCCGCCCCCCAACAAAAGCCCTCTTCTTACTGTTGCTGTGCTTTAGTTAACAAACTGGTAACCCATTGAAAGATATATTAAACACAGTTTTGTATTTTATTTGGTAATTTGCGCTCTGTTGTTATATAGCGTTTTATGTGACCTCCATAGATAAAAAGTTGCCTACAATAACAGAATGATGAGTATATTAACCCCATGGGTCCAGACGAGGAAAAGTTATGTTTTTGCTGTCACGCAGAGATCATTTTCTCTTGGCAGCTGGAATTTCTGAACACTCCTTGGCTTTAGGGACCCGTGCTAGTCCACGCAATTAAACCACATAATCATGAAGTAATAAACACAGCTCTTCCTTTTGCCTTTCTGCAAGGGAGATTTTTGTTCTTTTCAGTCATATTCCCCACTGGTGATCGTACCCAGTGATTTAAAGGGTATGAATTTAAAGGGTATGGAAGGAGGTGCAAAAGGGAATGATTTCTTGCTTTTACAGCTTAGAATGAAATACTTTCTGTTTGGATTCATTCATTCCACTTTATGTTTTAGGAATCTGTTGATGCAGACGGTCCAGTGGTAGAAAAAATTATGAGTAGTCGTTCAGTAAAAAAACAGGTAAGCACCGTGTAGAGCTATCAAAACCTGTGGTGTGTGTGTGACTCTTAAATTATTTTTTTGCTTTATAATTTCCTTTAAAAATTTCACTGTTGGGCTTCCCTGGTGGCGCAGTGGTTGAGAGTCCGCCTGCCGGTGCAGGGGACCCGGGTTCGTGCCCCGGTCTGGGAAGATCCCACATGCTGTGGAGCAGCTGGGCCCGTGAGCCATGGCCGCTGAGCCTGCACGTCCGGAGCCTGTGCTCTGCAACGGGAGAGGCCACAATAGTGAGAGGCCCGCGTACCGCAAAAAAAAAAAAAAAAAAAAAAAATTTCACTGTTGAAAATGAAACTTCTGGTGATGTTTCTAATCCTGTCTGATTTATTAGTCCAATATCAATCTTTGGGATGTTCAGCCCAAAATGAAATTAAAATGTAGCAAACAATCAGTGTTTTATTACCCCGTTTAGAGTAGGCAAGAACTCAAACGTCTCAAAAGAAATACATTAGGACTCCTAGAGTTGTAGGCTGCCTTTTTCATAAATATTTCCGAAAAATCATGACCATGAATCTATCTCTCACTCTCTTAGGGAGGTCCCTACCCCAGCCCCCCACCCCCCGGAAGATCTCTTTATCATGTTAGCAAGTAGGTGTTTTCTCATACTTTTCATATGCATTTGAAATATTAGTATTCTTTTGTTAGTGCAGAAGTGAAATACAGAACTATTTTCAGTGTAATTTTTGAAGATAATGTGACTTATCCTTCCAAATTATTTGGAATTCATGTTGATCCGCGAAGGTAAGCCCTAAGTACCTGTCACTAGCCTGGTGCCCATGTCACTGAGGGGCACATACACTCTGTGACAACAAATTCCAGGAACACTGCATCTTCTTTTACTGATGGAGACTCCCCATTTCATCCCCCCCATTTCCCTTCTTGCCCAGTTTGAGAAAACACTTGAAGAAGCACATAGGCATCCAGATGCATTCACGTATTCCAGCAAACCGTGTTTGGTGTCTCTAGAAAATGGTCTCCTTTAGACATAGGTGTCTGTCTTCTAGCTTGAATCATTGTCAAAGGCAGAGTTGTTACTTTTTATTGCTTTCAAGGTGTGTGGAAGACAACCTCATTGTTTTGACATGTAAAATAAGCTTTTTTTTTAAAAGATGTAAAGTGTATACGAAGTGTAATTTCCAGGGAGAGAGATGAGGAATGTAGGAATTATGAGATTTAAAGTGAGCTTCTGGGTTTATCAAACAGGAAATGTTTACTATTCAGATACTATCTAGAGATCCTTGAAAATGGTATTGCACCAGCCGTAAACTTCTCTTTACCTTTGCTCCAATACTCTCTGCTTTTTGTGTTGTGTTATTCAAAGTATAGATTTTTATCAGAAGATAAAACTCTGGTTCAAACAAAAATAATCAAGAACAACATGTCAAGGTATTTTCATAATGAGTGGAGGTAGTGGGAGTGTATGGGGTGTCTATCTGGTAGCTCTTTGAACCTGAGGATTTCCTCTCTGATGAACATAAAATCTCAACCAAATTTCCCACCCGTTCAAGCAGAAATGAGCACTATTTAACTAATTGGAAAGGTTGCATTTGTGTCCTTCTAATGACTCTAGAACTGTTCACTTGTGAATTGTAGATATATGGCAGAATTTGAAGGCTTGATGTCCTTTAAAGAATAATCCCCTTCAGCGGATTGAAGTGGCTTGTTTGAATAAATCGCACGTGGTTCGGATGGGATATAATAATTTTCATTCAAGCGATACTGCTTCAGCAGGCATACCCAGCAGGTTTGGGGGTTGCAGATTATAATTAGCTCTGTTATTCAGAGCTGCTTAGGCTATGCATGATGTAGGGCATCACTTTTTCTTTCTGTTTTGCCCACCGGAGGGCATTTTTTTGTTTTTTCTTTCCAGCCCTTTAAAGATAGGTACCCGCAGTTGAGGAGTAGGTATTGCTGCCATTTACAGACGACCAGGCTTCTCTTAACACAGGAGATTAAAAATCACGGTAACTGTACTTGAGGGTAGAGTATTTGTTGAGTAGGTGAATTTTAGGATGGAGAAAATTACTGGGAAATTTCCTCTGGAAGGAGAGCTATGCCTTGAGGTATGATTTGAAACAAGAAAGAGGTATGGAGCCCATTGAATTGCTTGTAGATTAGTGGCATTTCATAAAGGGCCAAAGAAAACCATTAGAAGGTTGTAAACGTTAGCAGGTGCTAACTTTTTAAACTGCTCATGTTCTCCAAATAGTTACTTTAGTTATCAGCTTCAGTAATATTGGAGGAAAGTGTAGCAGATAGAAGCAAAAGGAAATTTGAGATTTTTTCCCCCGGATTCTAGCTATGCCTGCTGGTCTGTTTCCTATTACCATGAATAATGGAAGACATGGCTGTGAGACGGTGCCTTTGTCTCCCCCTGGCAGCACTGTGGAAACCGGTTAAGGGCTCAGAGCCTCCCCAGCATGGTGCCGACACGTAGTGGGGACAGTTAACGGGTTTTGCAATCAGCTGACCTCATCACTGTAGCCTGAGAAGCATCAGCCATTATGGTGGAGTCGTGCAAACTCACAGAACTCATCCGGCAGAACCTCCCTAACTCCGCACCTCGTGTTATATAGGGATGGCTCAGGCACTTATGTTGTTCTAAACCCAAATCAATGTGCGTGAGACCCAGTGCAAGGGACATAGGTGGTACTTGTATTTGAATTTCGAGGTAGATTTAAGAATGGACTTTTGGGTTGTATAAAGATTAATTTTCTTCTTTTCCACATTTGGTCATCATGTAGCCCCTTCTGCTTTGAGCCATCTGTCTTTGGGGGAAAACAGTTCAAATCCTTTTTGTACCAGAAGGTCAAAAATAGTTTTGAAAGTGGATTCTGTATTATTATGTCCTATTTTCTTTCTAAATGAACTATGATTTGGCATTTCTGGTAGAATATACAGCAGGTTGGGCCAGAAGTAGGAATGGATTCATACCTTTGCTTTATTGTTACCTTTCTCAAGGTGCTTTCTCATTCTTTTGTGCATCGTTTAACAAAATTTCTGCCTTTTCACACTACGGTTTAGCTTCGTTTCCCCAGTGTGACTGCTTAATTTAGTAGTAGGATGCTTGGGAAAGGTCACTCGTTCTTTCAGGTATGATAGGATTATCATTTGCTGAACGGCTGTTTTAGAATCCAGGTGACCAGAAGAGTTGATTTAGTGCCTGGTCAAGGTTTCTGTTTCATGTGAACAGTGGAACAAGTATGGCTCAATGTGTTTGGAACTTTCTATTTCATGTGAATAGTAAGGATTTTGACAGACTGCTTTAGGAGTCTAATGAATGAAACGATATACACATTTCTCAAAACTAGTCTATCGAGCACATAAAATTACTTTAGAGGACTCTCAAATTTAACGGTAACTGTCCTAGAAATAAATTTGAGTGGTGTGTGTGTGTGTGTGTGCACGCACGCACGCACACACACACCTGCAGAAATAGTGCCTTGACTCAGTTATGCATCGGACATGCCCGTTATGGAAAGGCTTCGGAACACTGGGGCATGGGCGGTAGAGGCTGGGGCTGTTTTCAACTGTCAAGAGAGTCTGGTCAAACCGACTGCCGTTCAGTGTGTAATTAAAATGATGCTCCTGAGAGCTTATGAATGCACACACTTTTGTTAATTGTTTTGCCCTAAGTAAAGCAGAAGAGGCCAGCGTGATAATATTTATATGAAATGAAGGGCAAAACGGCTCTATTACAGCTCTCTACTTACAGCTCTGGGAGCAAGAAGCTGATCCAGTATGTGTGGTCAGTTAAACAAAGCACAGGGTTCTAATTTGGGACATCCAAGAGAAATAGGTCCTGGGACAGTTCCCTACAAGCTCCAGGTGCTACTAAATGAGGTCTCAGAACCTGATCACCTCCTCCCAGACAGCCTGAGACTCTCTTGTTGAGATCTCCACAGCACACCCCCAGAGGCATAGCTGATCGTGATGAGAAAATGGGTGTTCACGAGAGTCAGGGACAGGCAGCTGATGGCGTTAAGAGTCGGAACTTTCTGGAGCAGAATTGAGACAGAATGAAAACTGCCCCTTTGTTCAAGAGTTGATCTGTGTGCTTTGAGGCCCACTTAGAAGTTACAGACAGTGAGGCCACTTGGAACGAGATGGAAAGGGGACAGTACGGGAGGAAAGATCCGGAAGAAGGAAATCAGGAGATAACAGAACATAGAAAGGATAAAGCGTGTCTTTTTACTACCTCAAAGATAAGTAATTTTGAAAAACTCTTTCAGAACTGAAAGAAATATAGTTAACATCAAAAAAGCAAAAACAGTAGACCAGACGTTTGAATTCCACTCGAGGTTTGAATTTCACGATACGCTATGAGAAGCATCACAAGATCTAGCCTCACCCTGGTTCCCCATTCTCCTTGGCTGACCACAGTCTTATCTTTGCCTTTCTACTGTGATCTCCAGTTCTGTGCAAAGATACTGTGTCTTGAAATGGTTGCTGAAATGTGGGAGTGGAACGGAGTAATGTTAAGGGCTAGAAAAATGTAAGGCGAGTTCGGGATGGATTGTTACTTGAATCGACCAGAATTTACCTATACAGTAATTGCAGGCTTATATCCCTGCTCTTGAGGGCACCCAGCAAACATTTCTTTTCATTTTGGACACCTGAAAGTCTGGGACATGCCACAACACTGTAAATCAACTATACTCTAATAAAAATTAATTTAAAAAAAGAAAATCTGGGGATACAGATGGTTTTCTGAACACGTTGATTTAAGAAGCTGCTTTAGGGTGATGACCGTTTATAGATCCATTAGGGCAGGATCAGATATTAATGGGTCTCGACCCCTCTCCTGAATATCCTGTCTTCTTACTGGTGATCTCTAGGCAGATGGAAAAACTGCTTAAAATTTAGGTTTAACTGATAACGTGGGATAGTTTTGAAGACAAGTTTTAAGTTCACAGTCTTTGACAGTAGTTCGAAGATTGGGGATTGAGGCTGATCCTAGGCTCTTTGAGCAGATCTGGTGCCAGTCTGTCACCCAGTGAGAAGTCTCTGCTCCTTTGTTCGCCCTCTGCTGCGTTCTGACTTGCCTTAATTTTCTTTGCGGCACCTCTGAGGCAGTTTAGCAGCCAAATGTGACCCTCGAGGCAGGTACTCTTGTAAGAGTGTAAAAGCAATCTCTAGACATCTGTAAGTGGTGTTGATTTTTTTACATCCCTGATTTATCTGATCAAATGTTCCAAAAGAACATTACCTATTACAACTTGTTTAACAGCCTACAACCAAGAGGAAAAAAAATATTGAAAGAGATGCTTAAAATATTACATGGGCAGTGTCTTCTGCAGACATTACAATAGGCAGGATCAGGGGGGACGTTCGAGATAATCCCGCCACTGCACCCTTGACTTGGCTGATGGGTCACGATTTTAACCTCACCTCGGTGTCGTATTTGGAGTGTTAATTTTATTTGGCTGCTGTGCGTATGTGACATCTTGTCTGAGAGATTTTAATTGTACCATTGAGTCAAACTGAACTGTGAATAGTGATGCACTGAAATTACAGCCTCGGAACAAGGTTTAGTTTTAGATGGTTTCTTGTTTAGCGTTATTAACTATATGGAGGAATAAATGTCTTTTAAATATTTTAAAACATTACAAAACCCACCATGTAAAGTTGCCATGAGGCGGCCAAAAATAATCCATATGGCATTCAGGAGAGCAGTGGCTAATTGGCTGCTGCCTGAGAAAATGGTACACTTGGCGTCTACTTAGCACTGTGGGTTTGGCAGAAAGCCACATTTGGGGTCAGGCTGTTGTGAATGAAGCTGCATGTGGTTAGGGACGAGCTAAAGCCATGCACGTCTGAGAAGCCGGAGCCCATCGGGTAGCGCGCGTGGTCCGCCTTCATCCCTCTGGCCTCCCAGCAGCTCACCAGATGCTCATCCTTCCAGGAGCGAGCGCCCTGTGCCGCTTCCGCGATGCCTGTTTGTGCCCTCACGGGAGTAAATCATGCCTTTGGAACATTCTAGTAGATGGTTTCAAGTGCATGCCTGAAATTTTCCTCTGTTGCAGAAGGAATCTGGAGAAGAGGTAGAAGTTGAGGAGTTCTACGTGAAATACAAAAACTTGTAAGTACATTGTGATTTCTTTTTTTTTTTCCATGGAGGAATATATTTCCAATGTACCAAATTTTAAAAGGTAATCAGGAAGTTTTTTTTTAAAAATTGGCAACGGGGAAATTCTGGTGTGGTTTATTCAGTGCCATCTAGGCCGTTGCCTACTAACTTTTCTATCTTTGATAGTTTACGAACTTTATTTTTCTGCAAAATGTGTAATTGGTGTACAGGCTGACTAGCTTTTGTGTATAACCAAGACGTTCTTTTTAAAGGGGATGAAAGCTCATGCAGTAACAGAAAAGTGAGGAAAGTATTATAATACCTGCCTGACTCTGAGAATGAATTTTGCTCTGCGGGGCTCCCTGCCTTCGTATTTCATCGGGATGCTTGGCACCCGAGATGAGAACTCTGCTCTCAGGCAGAGGCTCTGGGAAATCGTGACATCACTCGTGTTCTGAAATGCAGTGAGCTATGATTTTGTTGCTCCGTTTTCATTTCTAATTTTTGTCTAGTGAATTTGAATTGCATAACTCTTAAGAAAACTGCATGAAAAACCACCGTGAGTTGTTCTGATTGTAGATGGAAGCTGGATACTAGGGCCAGGCACACTCTGACGAGGCAACCTCGTTGGAAGCATCAATAGTCACCCTGCTGAGGAGGTCAAATAACAATCACAGAACAAGGACAAAAGTATTTATTGATAACATACAAGTGAAATGTGCTGTAAACTTTTTAAATGTACTTTAAGCTTTTTGAGGCAAGGAACTCAAGTACCATATTAATAAATTCTAGGGTTAAAGAGAGGCTTTGGGGAGCTGTCAGAACAGCTTAAGAAAATTTACCCTACCCTCGAAAATAAAAGCATCAGGCCTCGTGGTTTCCGTCATTCCCCCCTGTTGCAGTTGGCACTGGGTTAATTAGCGGATGCATTTCTGACGTTTGCGGGCAAAACCTTTTACCAGGTAAAAAGATGGTAAGAGAAGGAGTCTCTTACCAGTGTTATTGTAAGAATTCAGTGAAATGAAAAATGCTCAGTAAACATTAGACGCTGTCATCGTTCTCTATACTCAGAGCACGGTGAGTTTACACACGTGCAAGTTATGCACATGGCGTGGTTTCAGATAGTCTTATAAGGAGAGTGGAAAGACCAGATAAGGAGGAGAAAACGAAGTAAGCCGGAGAGACAGAGAGTTCTCTGGCCGGTTGATCAAATCACACTCAAAGCACAGAAGTTTTAAGTATCGATTGCCAGGAAGTGGCACCGCGAGACAGGCACCCGTCCCGGTCAGCGTGTGGCTGTGGGAGGTGAGGCGCTCGGTCTGTGGGAACCATCTCAAGTCGCCTGCGCACAGCCCCAGAGCTGGGCCCGGGCTCCCTGCCCGGGTGCCACTGCCGCCAGCCAGGGGAGGCGAGCCACCTGTCTGCCATCGGTCACGTGAGATGAGGCAAAGCAGTGCTCAGAAGTAGCTTTCCTCTCTGATGTTATCGAGATCTAAGGGAAGTTAACGTTTCCATAAAATTAAAAGTTTTTCTTAACCTTTCATTTTGACATGATTTGAGATTTACAGAAAAATTGCAAAAACAGTGCAAAGAATTCCTGGTTTTCTTCTTATAATTAAAGAGTATCCTGTGGAAAGATGCTTTGAGACTATTACACATGACAGTCGCTAAGTGGTGATTTAACAATTCCATTGTTCCTGCTGAATTTACGGGTCGGGCGTCTGCTGTTAGGAAGAGCTTTACCTTCTTACCTATCTGCTTATTTATAGCTGTGTGGACTTGCGGAGTCTTCTTTCATGCAGTGCGTCATAGTTCCTTACCGTCCTACCGTTACTTACTTTGCTCACATTATCCCAGATCTGGCCGGTGGGAGCCCCTGCAGGCTGTCTCCTCCCTTCCTTTTGTCTTGTCCCCATCCTTCTTCGAGCTCTTCCTTACTTTCTGGCACCAGAGGATGTTCCTAACCCATTTGCAGCTTCCCTATTTAAGTCCTGGAACCGATCGTTTCTCTAAGGAGCCTTGGTTGTTTTTTACTGGAGAAGGCCATTTAGAAACCAAGATTTGGGTACTAGATGTGCTCATTGCTGCTGGGGGGTCATTGCTTCCAGACCTCTCAGTGGATGGGGCTTGGAAGGGCATGCACGTGCATGTGTATATATGATATGTATGTATGTATGTATGACATGTATATCTACATATGTTCCACAGACATATATGTTTGTTATATATACACACATGCACGTCTCTCTACCTACCTCCCTACCAACAAGGAGAACCAGTGCCTTTATAGTGATACTTCCAATTTTATTTCAATACCACAGGGTTCATTCTATTCTTTCCCCTTCCAATATTAATAACTCCATTTTTTCGACTATGAGAAACCTGGCTCCTGTTTTCCATAATATATTTTCTTATTTGTTAATCCTACGGTATATCAGAAGTGCTTTCAGCATTACTAGACCATATTTCTGTGAAAAAGAAGCCTGCTAACTAGCGTTCATTCAGTATTGGTTTAGAGTTCTTCTGTCTTTAGCCTGATGCTGTAGAGGCTAAATGCTTTTTCCAGTATTTCCTCAGGTTAGTTCTCCTCCCCGACCCCCTTCAGTGCAATGTTATTTGCTACCCAGTTTGGTTCATTAGCTTCTGTGTTTGTATTCCATTGTAGGCCGCCCCCACCCCCATCCTTGTTGATTTTCTTTTTTTCTTTTTGCTTTTTTCCAAGTTCGTGAAATATTAACACGGCTCAGTAGTCATAACTGTACACAAAATGATGCCCAAAGAAGAGGCGCCATCCTCCCTTCCTTCCCACCTCATTCCTACTTACCTTTTCATTAATCCCAGATTTATCCTTCCTGTAAGTTTTGGCAGGAATGTGCGGATAGATGCTATTATTTCCCCTTGTTCCTTAAACACAGAGGAATAGCATCAGTACACACTTGCACTTTGCTGTTTTCACAATACTATGTATACTAAGTTACTCAACAGCAGTTCAGAGCATCTTCCTCATTCTTCGTTACGACTGCCTAGTACTCCTTTGCATGGCTGTGTCGTTAACTTATCCAGCCAGTCTCCTGGGTATGCCGGCATGTAAGTGGCTTCTCATATTTCACAGTTACAGATAATGCTGCAATATATATTCTCATGCCTGTGTATTTGCGAATTGTTGGAGGCATAGCTTCAGGGTGAATTTTTAGAATAGGGATTGCTAGATCGAAAGGCATAACATAAATGTAGTTCTGTTAGACATTGCAAAATTCCCTTCCAGAAGTGTTGTGTCAGTTTGCATTCCTACCAGCAATGTAGGAGAGCACCTATTTCCCCACAACCTTTCTCCCGTGTAGTGTGGTGTGTTTTTTTGTTGTTCTGTTTTTTGTTATTTTTACTTTTTGTGGGAAGTCGTATTTCAGTGTGGTTTTAATTAGCATTTTCTTTCATTGTGAGTGATTTAGAACATCTTTTCATAAATGTAACGGCCACTTTTGTATCTTGTTCTGTCAATTATGTGTTCCTGTCTCTTGCCCATTTTTCTGTTGTGCTTCCCTCAGTTTTTAACGGTTCTCTATATATGTGGGACATTAGTCCTTAATCTGCGTTATATGTTGCAGCTATCTTTTCCCAGTTTCCGTGGTCATTTGGCTTTATTTATTGTTGGTTATAGCACTGTAAGTGTTAAAAAGTGTTTTGTATATTGAGATTTATTAATCTTTCCTTTTATAGGATCTGACATTTGAAGCATAGTTAGAAAGCCTTTTCCTACCCCCTGGTTAAAGGGGAATTTGCCATGTTTTCCTCTAGTACTTGAATGGTTTCATTTTCTCTGTTTATTATACGTGCTTGATCCACTGGTGTTTACTCTTGTAAATGGGGTAAAGCGTGACTCTAATTTTTTATTGTTTTCCAAATATTGTTGTTCCAGCACCATTATTAAAAAGCCCATCTTTGCCCGGGTGATTTGAGATGCAATCTTTATCCTGAACTGAAGATACATATTTATGGTATCCATATCTGTTATTTATTCTAATCCTTCGCTCTGTCTCTTCACGAGTCAGTAGCACACTGTTTTTACTTGTAGAGGATTTATAGTGTATTTTAATATCTGATTTATCTAGTTTCTCCTAAGACGTTTCCTTTTTAGTGTTTTCCTGGATGTTTTGCGTGTCTGTTTTTATATATAAATCTAGCATTCACTTGTCTAACTCCATTGAAATGGTTGTTTATATTTTTATTTACATTGTGTTAAATCACAAATTTATGATTTATGATGTTGAGTCATGCTATCTAAAAACAAGGATGTCTTTCCAGTTGGTTCAACTTGATTTTCTTATCTTTTAGGAGGGTTTTAAATGCTTCCTCATGCAAGTTTCACACACTTCTTGTTAAATATATTACTAAGGATTTTATCTTTGTTGATACCGTAAAAGAGGTTTTCCCTGATGCTATTTTCTCTAAGTGGCTATTATTTGTGTGAATGGAGACATTTGACTTCTGTCTGTTAATTTTATATCCTGCTGCATAACGGAATTATTTTATTTTATTATTTGAATTACTTTCCTAATTGATTCTCTAGGGTTTTCCAGTTATACAGTCATGGCATCTGCAAATAAAGATAGTTTTACTTCTTATTTTCCAATTATCACTCCTCTTGTTGTCTTCTCTCATGTAATAGCATTGGCTAATGCCTGGAATATGATATTGAATAGTAGTGGAGATATGGGCACCCTTGCCTTGTTTCTGATCCTAGAGCAAAAGCCTGTGGTTTTTCTCCATTGAGTTAAAGCAGAGTCACTGCCAGAAAGTTTCAGCCCAGTTTACAAGAGGGAGAGCAGAGCTGGACCCACCTGCTCAAGTGCCTGTGTCTCCCTTGTGGTCACCCTGGCAGTGCTTTATGGCAGGTTCACCTCAGCCGAGACAAGGGTGCTGACTGCACACATGCCTTTTTCTGTCCAATAATTAGGAGACTAGACTAGGTGATTTTTATAATATTTGGTTTCGGTTGTAGCAGTATTGCAAATAATTTATTGAAAAATTGGAAATTACAAGTTGAAAGTAGAAGATAGAATATTTACCATCTTACCACCCACAATGATCATTACTAACATTTTGATGCATTTTCGTCTAGTCTGTTTTCTCTCTCTCTCTCTCTCCCTCTGTGCGCAGGGTTTCTATCAATTCATATCTGTACAAGGTATATGTATTTAAAGTCCTTATCTCCCTTGGTCAATTGCAGAAGGACTAAATCAGTCCTACCTATGAAAATGCATATTAGACGTTACATAAATACAAATGATGTGATATTTAATGTCAGAAGCTTTTTCCATATCGTTCATTATTTTTTGAGAGATTTTATAGTGGCTGCATAATTTCTAAGAGTAGTAGTACCTTGATTGTGAAAGCACCTCATTTCTTTTTAATGTCATCACCAGAAAGAGAAACAAGAGACAGTCGAGGCCATGGAGGGGGGTGGGGGGGTGGCAGAGAGAGGATGATAGTACAGAAGAATATTGAAATACCAAACGAAAGCATGTCAGAGGTACCATAAAACAGTAACTATATACCAGTGAGTCTTGGGGATGGACAAGGAAAGGTGGGGAGTATTCAAGTTCAGGTCAGAGAAGACACAGCAAATGCTCAGCACAGGCCTGTGGCAGGTCTGAACGGGAGGAGACTAGCCAGTGCAAGGAGAGGGTAGACAGTAGGGAGTGAAAGATTCACAAGGGACCCCAAGGGGCATCAGTCCTCTCAGAGCTGGGAGACGGGAACTGACCAGGAGCTGGTTGGGGACAAGGGAGTTCCAGAGCTGGTGGTGGCCCTTTGCTGCCCAGCAGCTGTAGAAGGAGGGAGTTAGGTTTACCTTCGCTCTTTTAAATTTGAATTCTTTTACCTTGACAGAAACCTTTTATTTCTCAATTAATGATAAAAGGCTCAAAACGAATTCATAATTAAGGCCACCCTGTAGTGCTAATTGTTTTGTATTGAAGTGTAATCCATTCACTTATGAAAACAGCTTGTTACTAGGTCATTTCCTTTTCTTTCTTTCTTTTTTTTTTTTTAAATGGGAGGTGGGTAAGAGAACTGCAGGCCCAGGACAGAAGGCAAATTTTAGGCATTATTATTGATTTTCTTTTCTTATTCTCAAACATTAGTAGTTATATTGAACGTGGCTTGGCAACCTCTGTGAGTAATTAAACAGGTTATTATGTTAATTATCTGTTTAGTTCATTTTGGGGGGGAATGATAATGAACATGTATAATAAAAGATTAATTATCTTCTACCTGTTTCAAGGATATTATTTTGTTCTTTTAGCTCTTATCTTCATTGTCAATGGGCATCTGTAGAAGATCTGGAAAAAGATAAGAGAATTCAGCAAAAGATTAAACGATTTAAGGCAAAGCAGGGCCAGAACAAATTCCTTTCAGAGGTATGGAAAACCTGGTTACTTTTCTAAAGTGTTTACATTTTTAAAATGTTCTGAATTTTGAATTTTAGGTCAGTATATTGTTAAGAAAAACTAGTTTGCCTCATTTGGTGCTGTTACTTGCATATCGGTAACTGGTTATTGCTAAAATAATTTGTAAACAGGAAATTTCTCATTCTTCCTGTTGCTTAGTTCTAGAAGATACTGGTCCTTATGATATTATGTGGAAATATGATGGTGTGATTAAATCTTGTAATGAAAATACAGTTAGTAGACAGTGAAAAAAGTAAGTAGACAAAAGTCCTGTTAAGATTTTAGCAGGGTAAAAACGCTACAGTGAGTATTAAGTATAAGTTCTAGGATATAAAAGTTTCTTTCTGTTGGGGGAGGTGTGTGACAAATTTCTTCTGTTCAAGTCAGTGCCTAATTACAGAGAGTTTTCACTGAACTCCTTTTCACAGATTATGCGCTGTGGTACAGGAGTTGATATAATATTCTAATACCTTTGCCTGCCCCCCTTTATCCTAGGTTATCAATTATGATGAGAAGGTACCCATACCTAGGGCAGGGAAGAAGTCCTGCGTATTTTACGAAGTGCCAGGTTCCCCTCCAGTGTAGTCAATTACATTGACAAAATGCTCTCACAGAGTGCTTCCTGGGGTCCCTGGGCTTGTGACCACCAATTTGCTTTCACTTTACAGCCTGAAGCAGATAAAAGAGAAACCTTCACATTGAAAGGCTAAATTGGCTGACTTATTAGTTTTTCCTCTCCATAAGGGAATTAACAGAATGCAAACTGTAAAGAAGTGTGAAATTTGATGGAAAATAATACCTGCTTCACGACCAACTTCACACACACCGACCCCTTGTTGGAGACGGGGGAACGGGGGACCGAAGAAAGTTCCGTAGTTTTATGTCCTAGAGTCAATCCTTATACCCTCAGGTGACAGGTCTGGGTTCTCCTGGAATCTGATTTCCACGCCCCCAAAGGCATATTGTAAAATCTGCACTGGATGGGAAATGAGGTGGAGGGGATTCCGCTAGACAGATGTGTCCATGTCACCGAGCCCCAGCCTCCTTGCCTGCAGTGGTCAGCACCAAGGGGTGCAGGTGCTTGGATGGGACTCACTCCCTCATGTCCTGGGGAATATGTAGGTGATTCTTTCTTTGAAAGGACAGGTTCTGAGAAAATACTAGGAAGTTCTGTTTTTCATGCCCCTTAATGAAACTAAAGTTAAAAATGTTTGTGATATTGGGCAAGTTGAAATCCTTAGCTTCCTCCTAGAAAGAGACACTGTACGTTCTACTGATGTTTTTGTGCATCCGTGTTAGGAAAAGGAAAGAGTACTGTGGTTACCCCCACCCTGCTCCTTAAATCATGGTTCTGCTCATTAAGTTTATTTGTGCTTCTTGGAGTCAGATGCCCTTCAGGGACGTGGGCCCGGCCCGAGGTGTGTAGTCTACCTTTTTGAGTCTATCTCTGGGAATCACCTGTACCAAGGCTGAAATACATTATCTTGCTGGTAACTTGGCAGCTAGAGATCTCAAGTTTTGTCCTGAATGGAAGTAGCATAAACTTGAGTCTGAAAAGGTGATCTGAAGGTTAACAGAGAAGGATACCAATTCTCTTCCCCTCTTTCTTTCTTACATACACACACGCACCCCCCGACCCCCACCCCCCGCTCACCACACACACTGTTTGTCATGTCCCGTAGATGGTCCTGGCTTCAGGTGCCCGAGGGTTCTGCTTCTTTGGGAGTTTTAGTTATGACCACCTTTGCATTCTCTGTTTCACCTTAGGCTTCCTTTTAAGTCACTGCAACTCAAATCTCTACTCAAAAGGATTATCAGAACTGGACATTATGTCACACGCGTGGTGGCATAGATTGCCCGCTTGAAGGATAAACGTGTTTAGGAGTCAGGTTAAGGATTTTACTTCAGTAATGAAAGATTCTGTTTAAGAACAAGTTGTCTTAGAGCTTTTATCAGAAGAGCCTAGTTTATGGACAGCTCTAGTGCTTATGCTTTATCTTGTGTGCCTAAGTCTAGAAGCTTTGACAAAGCCAATGCATTTAATATATGAACATTTTAAATTAACGGAACGGTTCAAGGGTTTCTTTGCCTTCGTCGTGAACTCTGTGTAAAGGCCTGAGGCAGTTGAAACACATTCTGGTATTTCTGGCTTTTGTTTTATAATTCACAGTTCAAAGCATCCAGACTGGGTGCTGTAAGTGGGCCCAGGGGCCCAGGGAATGTTTGTTATCCTCAAGCCAACTGTGACCAAACGGCCCTTCAACCTGCAACTCAGGGGATACAAAGAGTATCTAAGCGGCTTGTAATATGTCTTTGCCAAGCATTTGAATGAAGTTACATTACTGATGAATTAATCTCTAGAAACACGTAATAGTGTGTCTTTTCTAACTTGTCTGACTCTGACTTCTTTAAAGTATGGCTTAGTCTTCTTTAAAGTATGGCCGCATTCAGTTCTTTTACATGAGATAACTTTGCAGGCACGCAGCCTTACTTTAGTTTTGTAAAGATTGTTAATATATTGGCTAAAGAACCCAAATTTTTAAGCCTCATTTCTTTATCCTTAAGAGTTTTAGCCAAATGCTCTGTGTTCAGTACAAATAAATCATTAGAACACTTAGATGAACGCCAAGACTGTGTTCAAATGAGGTACTAATACTGATTGGCAAAGACGACCAACCATCACAAGCTCTGTTCACACCAAAATATGGAATTCACTGGTCTCAGCGTTTTTAGCTTTTGAATAACATTCTGCAAATGATGCTGTGAGGCATCAGACAACTCCAATAGTTGTGAGACTCCAACAGCACTTACTGTGCATGGCTCTGAGTCTTCATTGCAAGCTGTGGCTTCAAGAATGTCAAACGCATTGTGTGCCGTAAGCCTTTTGGATTGCTCATTAGTGAATTATAATTTCACACTTCATTTAAAATATTCTTAAACATTTTCTCACAGTAAAAAGGTTTCACACAGTAATTAAAAGACCCAGTTAACAAAGTCTGAGAAGTCTGATTTCCTCATGGGGAGTGATTTTGCTAAATTGTAGCATTTCACTTAATATAGTAGAACTTGCCAAATATAAATTTTGTATTGCTGTGACCCAAAATATTATTGCCTGATGAAGAGTGAAATACTGTCTACTCTGAGGAGTTAAATAAACATTTTAACTTTTTTTCCTTTGGTGTAGATTGAAGATGAGCTTTTTAATCCAGATTACGTGGAGGTTGACCGGATAATGGACTTTGCACGTAGCACAGATGACCGGGGAGAGGTAACAGAAGATCATTTGTATTAGAAGCCAGTGACTCAGAGAGCTTACGTGTGCTTATGGAGGATGATTGTGGACTCCTAGATCTGGTTCTGGTCGGGGCCTTGGGTTATGACACACTTGCTCTAAACTTAACTGAAATTTATTGACTTACTATTAGTTTTAGGACTTAATAATCACTGTAAATGTGTTGTTTTGTTTAGTCTGAGAGCTTTTTAAAAGAAATCAGTTTTCAGTGTGAAGCAAATAGACTTTTTGCACAGTTCCAGATACGATCAATAAAGGATTCAATATATTTTGGTATAAATCTATTACGTAGCATGAATTTCCCTTATAAACTAAGAGTGCTCTTAGAGCAGAATGCAGTGCAACGATATTTAACATTGGACGTCCTTAGGGAAGCTGACGGACCTCATTTAATGTGGGGCACAGAAGATACTCTAAAATCTTTCTCTTTATGAGATCCCAGTCTAGGCATGCCCAGGTTGCTTTGCAGAACCCTACGAGGCTGTTAAGGACAGTCGGTAGGGCACAAGAGTAAAGACAAGTCTAGTGACTTCTGAGCATTGTGTCTTAGTAAGTCTATGCCCGCCCGCCATGAGGTATGTCATTCCTAGCTTCTTCTTGTAAATTAAACTTTGTAAAGGTTTGTCTCTTGCTTGTCTAGTGAGTCTGCAGTGAACTCCCATTTTACTCCAAACTCTGTATCACGAGGTCCACGATGTTTCCGAGATCGTGTCTGTGACATGATGTTTACCTTTCTAGTTTTGCTAAGTTGCACTTTAAAAAAAATTTTTTTTTCCCCATCGTATATTTACCTAGTACAGCAAATGTTTGTAACATCACAACCAGGTCAGTGTACCTTGGTCCTGAGATGAAGATCAACAAACCAAAATATTTTCAAGAAGAAAGACAAAGGAAGTCCTATTGATCTGCGTTATCCAAACTGTTTTGCTCTGCAGTCTTTCTAGAGCTCAAGCACATTATTTTAAAGTGATAGCATGCAAATAGTATCTCTTTAAGAAGAAGGCAGAAATCCTCATAAATTGAAGTCTGTTTCTCATTCCTTAAGAAAGTAGCCAGTTAGGCAAATATGTGAACACACCAAGATGGGTTACCGCGTAAGTCTGAATCAGACGCCCGATGATTTGCACAGATCAGAATAAGGCTCAGATTCGGCTTTGTTATTTGCTAGCTATGTCTGTGTACTTTTTTGGCTTTTGAACATGACTTACCGGTGGCTTAGATAAAAGTCAGTTTGTTCTGATAATATTCAGTAATATTACTTCCAGTTTAGACGTGAGACTCTGTAACTAAGGACTCCTCGTTCAGTGGTCATAGTTCTAAAACTTCTCCCAGCTCCATCTCACTGTGTCTGGGGTAGTGTCTGTCGGTAAGTGCAGTAGAGCATGAACCCAACTGTGCTGTGTTTAAACCCGGCCCAGCCTGTGACTCACTACCTGGTGAAGTGGTGCTCACTGCCTTATGAAGACAGCACGTGGGAGCTGAGGCAGGACATAGACCAAGCCAAGATCGAAGAGTTTGAGAAGCTGCTGTCCCGGGAGCCGGAAACAGAGCGCGTGGTAAGGAGGGCGAGTGGCGGTGGCTTTAATGTATGTGGTCTCTGAGAAACCACTAATGGGACTTTTACTATATTTGAAACAGGAGCGACCTCCTGCTGATGACTGGAAGAAATCGGAGAGTTCCAGGGAGTATAAAAACAATAACAAACTCAGGGAATACCAGTTGGAGGGAGTAAACTGGCTACTTTTCAATTGGTACAACATGTACGTAAAATGTGGGGGTTTTCACTTAAAAAAAAAAAAGCCTACAGTAGCTCTTTTGTCGTTATCTAAAGTATTGATCAAATATAGCTTAACATTTTAACTCGCTAATAGAAATTATTTTGAAAAAAAGCAAACACTGGAAGTATGTATGCTTAATATTTGTTTACTTAACACATATTAATATAGAGATTGCTAGAAGTGTGTAGCAATAATTTTTATGTCTTAGAGCATTTTGTTTGAAACTGTTATTTTGTTGCATGTAAGGGAACGTCTAAGGCATGCATTTATGAGTATGAAAGCACTGTCTTGTGTGTATACTTACTAAAGTTTCCTTGTTTTATTTCCCTCCCAAAGGCGAAACTGCATTTTAGCAGATGAAATGGGTTTGGGAAAAACTATCCAGTCCATTACATTTCTCTATGAGATATATTTGAAAGGAATCCATGGCCCTTTTTTAGTAATTGCCCCATTGTCCACAATCCCCAACTGGGAAAGGGAATTCCGGACCTGGACAGAGTTGAACGTGGTTGTGTATCATGGGAGTCAAGCTAGTCGTCGGACCATTCAGTTGTATGAAATGTACTTCAAAGATCCCCAGGTAAAGCATCACAGGCGGGCGGTCCTTAGGCTTATAGACGTTTTAAGGCGTTGGCTGTTAAAATGGTCTCAGACCTTTGGCACGGGAGGTCTAGATTTTGCAGATAGAGAATTTTGCTTTAGATTTCTTACCCAATTTGTGTTTGTCTTATAATTCCACATCTTTTGCTTGCAGCTCTTTATTTTTATAGCCTTGGTCATTCTAATTATTAGAATGAACGAAATTTCGTTTTACCTTGGATGACTGCTAAAAATCATTTCATGCGTTGATATGCTCATTTGGTTTATTTTGCAAGCCCTAGAAGAAAGCGAGACAGAAAATGGAGTTTTTTAATGTGAATGGAAAGAATATTGTGTTATTTATTGTTGCTAGAAGTGAAAAATACTAGGTATGTGGTATTAACTGGTACATTGAATGAAGTATACCCAAAGGGGAGAGTTTATACTTTGGGTCTTAGTAGCAGCTGCTATGATTTTTAACTAATTTTAGTTACCTGTCTGCAATTATCCTATGATATTGACAGTGAAGCATTATAAATGACAAAGAAAGAAGAATAAATAGTACATGCGAAAATAGTTTTAAGCAATAGGTGGTAAATGGAAGTCCTAGAGCTGGAAATAGGACAGAGTTTTGTTGTCTGTGTTTGTTTAGCTTGAGTGTAAAATCTGCCCTACAATTAAATACTTAAAGGAGAAAAAACCTAAAATCTATTTTGGTGTTGATCTTTAGATTTGGGAAATTGTTATAAGTCCTGTCCTGAGTTGAATGTTCCTTTCGTGTTAGCACGTTAAAAGTAAAAAGCAAGTTTTACAAAAGTTTAGATACATAAATAAAAAGTTTTAAAAAGTAAAAGCGGTTTTAAAAAGTTGTCTTAGTACATAATCTCTTTGGCCTTTCACCTTTTGGAGTCTGTAGGATGTAACTAGAATGGGCCCACTTAGTGACTCTTTACTGCGTGTGATCTGTAAGGAAATTGGGTTGGAAATTTTACTAACAATTTTCGGACTTCCTTGAAAAAGGTAAGGTTTTAAAACTCTGTGGTACCATAAGAGCTTAAAACCTCCAAAACACCTTGAAAACAAAGTATAAGTGTTATGTAGAATAAAGATGTCCCCAAGGGGATCAGTACGTATATTTGACTGCCGTTTATTCATCCTTAAAGTTATGAACGTAACCTTTAATGCTAAGTAATAATCCAGAGTTGTTCTTGTAGGGTCGAGTGATAAAGGGGTCCTATAAGTTTCATGCCATCATCACTACGTTTGAGATGATTCTGACCGATTGTCCTGAGCTGCGGAATATTCCCTGGCGCTGCGTGGTCATTGATGAAGCCCACAGGCTGAAGAATCGGAACTGCAAGCTGTTGGAGGGACTCAAGCTGATGGACTTGGTCAGTGGTCATGTTGGCGATTCCCTTGACCCCGGATAGAGTTGTCACTGACTCAGTATTCCCGTTGCTCTGAATCTGAATGGTACCTTTGCAGGGTGTTTGCAAAACCAGTCAAACGCTGTGAGGTATGCTCCTGCGCTTCCAGTGACTTAGAAGTCGCTGCTGTCTTCCTGATTCTCACGCTGTTGGCTGGTGTCTTTGCACGGTTGTATCACAGCAGAGGATAGTCATGGTATTTTTCACTGAAATGAGGTTCCAGTATTTGCTTTTCCCTTTTGTATGTAAATACTGCCATTTCATAAGCTGTTGGGCCAAATGTTAGCTCCGTGACGACCATCCAGTTATATTCCAGGTCTCGTAGGTTTTGGCGTCCAGGGGCCAGGAGGACTTGACTTGTAGGTGCAAGTTCTCAGTAAGTTGAACGGATATCTGGAATTGGTTCAGTTCATGCAGACACTTAGAAGTTTGGGGCATTGCAAGACCTTGCGTTTGATCTGGAATTTTAGACATGTCTATCCCATACTCTTCCAGCTTCCTAAGGGCTAGTCAGGGCTTCCTGATTTTCTAGATTTTTTTTTCAGTAGGAGTATCATAGGAAAACATACTGTAGAAGTGGTGGAATTTGACTGATTTTCCTTTCCACACTGTTGTATGATTTTCTAGCAGAAATTACTACATGACTCAGTCATCCTCAGGTTTCTTTTCACTCTATAGTTTACAAGGTGGGTTTTGATCACTTGTTTTTATTTTTAATGTACATTTAAGAAGCAAAGCTATTGTTATTTAGCATGTCTTGGATGTTTTGATGAGCTTTTCAAAAATACAGAAAGATTTTTTAAATCCCTTTAGTGTTGACTTCTATAGATTAATTTGACCTCCTGTTAATCGAGAGTCTGAGATGGGAAGGAATATGCTGTATGTTCACGGCTTGTAAATTTCTTACTGAAGACTGGTACCACCGAAAAGAACACTTAAAAGCTTTCTGTTGCAGCTGGTTCTTTGAAGCAGCTTCTTTTATTCCTAAATTATGGGGATTGGATTAGCCAGCTATTCTTTTAATTAACAACAAACAAAAATCTAGTTTTGTTTAAAGGAAAAGGTCTGACTGAATTATCCTATTTAGGATGGGATTTCCCATCCTTAAGACCTTTCTCAGAGCAGTTTTGTATTATTTGGTGTTCAGTCCACAGAACGAATTAGAACACTTGTAAATGGTGAACAGTCTTGAAGACATGAGTAAGCATGTGGAAGAGAGAAGCTCTGTGGCTGTATTTGGTCTCTCTAGGTGATATTTTAGTCTTACATTGAAGCAAGCCTGTTAATGTTTAGGTGAACATTAATTCTCGTGCAGTATCTAACTACGTCTTCTGAGTAGGGACCCATCTTCACAGTGGTCCATATAAGACACGGTTACGGCACCATTTCCTGAAGGCTTAGATAGTCATCTCAGTTTATTTCAGTTGTTTTCTGTTATTAGTGTCTGTGCTCCCAGGTAGTAGATTCTTAACGGCAAAACAGCCCTTCATTGGTGAGCACAGTTCGTTTAACTGTCAACATCAAACAACCTTATTGTCGCTGGGAGATTTCAAAGGATTTTCTGTTGTTTATAGTAACACTTCATTGGTGGATTAGAATTTGCTACCCAGACAATTTTTCTGTTACACATTGCAGTGTTCCCAAACCACTTTCACATAATGGCACGTATAGAAAATGATATTTGTATATCATACCGGGGTAAGCTGAGAAGGGCTGGCCACTACTGCAGGTGACCGGCCCTGGGGTCCTGACTGTCACAGCCGTGCCGGCTGCCCCAAGGACTTGGCGTACCTGTAACTCATTCATGTCTCACCATGGGAAGCTCTGATTAACAAATGAACAAAATCATTCTTTTTTCTGATGATCAAGAATCTTTACTTTCACAAGAATTGTTTTCTAGATGGAGCACATTATTATTGTTCAGAGTTAGAATATAATTATATTTGTCCAGTTCTGAACGGCTCATTGCCTGGTCTTTAAGTCCTTCCTTAAAATATCCATCATGAGAACTTATACACTGGCCACTTTTTGTTCATCGTTTCTAGAATAAGGCACGGCGCAAATAATAACTATATCCAGCTGTGGAGCAGGTCACAGGGAACTGCTGTTACCTGCCCTAGACGCAGTTACGATGGAGGTGATTCGGGTTGTCTTTAAGTGCGTTCTGAGAAAGGGAGGACCAGTGAATGTTTTCAGCTCTCCCATCGCAAAGGAAATTCTTGTGAAGATGCTGGGATGAGGGACATTTACGGTCCCCACTGTCCTCCACGGGAGCCCTGGAAGCAGGGCCATCTCCTTGTCCCTTCTTGACAAGGAGGGGACTCTCTGGAGGTGGCAGTAGTTCTTCGTGGATTCTGTTACCTCATCTTTCATTGTCAGGAGGCCTCACACAAATTAAAGACTGCTGAAATGAAGTCAAATGGACGCCACTCCATCAGAGCTAAAAAGAATGGTAACGTTTTCAAGCCAAAAGCCCAGCTGCTGACATGGTTGAGCTTGGAGATGATAAGCTTGGTAGCCCGTCTCTCACGTGACATTCTGTGACACCTGTATATTAATTGTATGTTACATAATAGTTACTTTCAAAGGGAAACCTGGTTTTTTTTTTTGCTACCCATGCAGCCTTACCAAAGGGTCATATGTGTAATCATTCAGTGAAACTGGTTTTAAACAGCCCTTGAGGGGAAGCAGCATAAAAAAGAAGTTCTTTTTTTTCCCCCCCAAATAAGTTAATTTTGAAATTAATAACTTACAAGGCTTTTTCTGAAGTACTGATATTTGGTTAGCGGCTCAGCATTTCGCTTGGTCACAAAGGATATAAAAAAAACCAGGAGACAATCTTTAGTACCCACACAGCTCTCCCACAGCAATAACTCTTTTCCTGAATCTATGGCAATATTTTAAACAATTCTTGGATGAAGTAATTTTGGACTTGAATATGTCAGGGACCGTGGCCCAGGTTACTCACCAGTATGGTTATACGTTAGAAAATCCTGAATTGATTTGCAAGCTTCTTACTCTTTATGAATTTAATGAGTTGGAAGATGATGATGGTCTGTGTATCTTCCTGAATCAGAGACCTCTTATTCAAAAGGGAGCAAAGGAAGAATAAAAGCAAATTGAACTGCTTCACCTCGCTTTCAAAGTACTCCATTGACAGATAAGACACGGTAGGCACTGAGAAAAAGAGCATGCCCTTAGGTGTATCAGCATCCAGGGTTTACTGAGCACATACTCTCTGCTCGGCAACCAAGCCTTATCGGACTTCCAGTTGAGTCAGAATTTTGCTTTTGAACCTCCTAGAAGGTGTAGCCACTTTTTGAAATAGCTTTAGTAACTGGACTGTGTACCAGATGGCCAAAGTAGAAAATAATAAGGCCCTTCAGATTAATAAATTCACCGTCGTTAAGACTGGTCACCACGTCGGATACGTGGAAGTGTGAGGACAAGGGTACAAACGCATAAGGAAAGCTGGAGAAAGAGCTCGTAAACAGGAAGAATTGCCTTAAGGAAATACGTACCTTGGTTCAAGGAGACAAAGTTAGAAGTAGCATCTATTTACAAAAAAAAACAAAAAAGTGATTGTGGTATTTAAGACCAAGCTGACCTCTTTGCTAGTTTGAAATGTTTGCAGAAAAAAATAGCTTTTCATGTGCTGTTGCCTGTGGAAGACCTTCTTTTGTCTCTGAAGTGAGTCATGCAGGAAGTAGACGGGGAGGGGAGAGCCCTGTCGGTGTGGAGAGCAGAGAGAAGCATGCGAGCTTTGTCTGAGCCTAGGGATTTGAGGGAAAAGCTTAAACTTTGGTGGGGAGAGAAGCCTCAAGATGTAGGGGACCTGCGAAGCCACAGCACCAGAATGTTCCCTGGGACCTAAAAATCCCAGGAAAAAACAAAATGGCAAGACACGTTTACGGGGTCCGGGAGTCTGTCTGAAGCAGAGACCACATTTCTCGCATCTCCGCCTTCGGATCTAACTCCTGTATTTTATGCAGGGTGGGTGCTGAATTTCAGCGTTCCTGAGTGGAAGTCGGAAAATGCCTGTGTCGAGAGAGGCTTTGGTGTTAAGAGATGCGCTTTGTTATGATCTGCTCAGTTGCTCTCCTCGCACCCCTGTAGGAACACAAAGTGCTGCTGACAGGGACCCCGCTCCAGAACACCGTGGAAGAGCTCTTCAGCTTGCTTCACTTCTTGGAACCAGGTCGATTCCCTTCGGAAACCACCTTTATGCAAGAATTCGGTGATCTGAAAACCGAAGAACAGGTACTGACCAAGCCTCCTTTGTATTTCAGTCATGTAATTGAAGATGAACCCCCGAAAGGGCAGAGCGTTAAGATTCAACCATTTAAAAATGTAAATTATATCCATTCCCCGCCCCCAGCCAACCTCAGTAGACCGGTGAGCTTTACACCCCCTTTCCTTGGACATTCTGAGTCTTCGTTAAGGTGGTGTTCTGATTGGTTTGTTTGTCCCTTTGCCCTCCGGAAGGGCTGTCGAGACTCATAGAGAGGTTCCATAACTGTTCATGTACTTTTCAGCCGCTGTGCTTTTGAGTTTGGTGGTTTTGCCATGTATGCTTTTGGGTGTAGTGTCAGAAGCTGCTGAAATTTGTCGAGCCGTTTCCCTCCTGGAGTTCTGAGGTTCTAGTCTTATTTCTTCCTTGGTCACATGGCTTACTTTTCTTGAGTCTACATATGTTCATTTAGAAACGTGGGTCCTAACTACCTTGCGGGATTTCTGTGAGAAATAAATATGGTATTGCATATGAAAAGTGGTCGGTTATTTCATACATCGTGAGAGTTATGTTGGTGTTCTTATTAGGCTGTATTTGAGATAAACATGGAGATACGCTTGAAATCTTGGTCTTCATGTGCCCCCTTCCCTAACTTACTGTCTAAAACCTCTTAGCTTAGTTCAAAGTGGAGTCTTTTGTTTTGTTTTGCTTTTCTTTAAGTAAGAGCTGTCGGGTATGCAGTATCCTATTGCCGGCCAACAGAAAAGAACAGAGGGGGACGTCCCTGATGCTCATTGGTGTGGGGCCCGGACAGCCCCTTGGCTTCCTCACGCTTTTTACCAGCTCTCTCTAGAAAGGAAGAGAATTGAAGTGTGGCACTCCCATGGCATTGTCTCTTCCTTCCTCATCATCACAAAGGCTTAAGACAAACAGAAGGGAAAACTAACAGAATAAGTGGGGTTCTTTTCTGCTGTGTTGTACCGTTCAAGCCTCCTGGCTGTTCAGGACTCCTGGGCAAGCGAAGTAGCCCGTCGGAAATTGGCCACGCAGCCTTTATGCACTTCTGTTATGACATCTATAATGTAAGATCAGTGCTTCCATACCCTTCCTGGGCTTCGACAAATGAAAATGAATGGCAAATAAATAGGAGAATTGTGGTTTTTCATGTTAGTATATGTTATACCATGCAAGCAAGTCATGATACCGGTATTTACTTGAGGTCCTTTTTTAGGTGCAAAAACTCCAGGCTATTCTAAAGCCAATGATGTTGAGACGTCTCAAAGAGGACGTGGAAAAGAACTTGGCCCCCAAGGAAGAAACGATCATCGAAGTCGAGCTAACAAACATTCAGAAGAAATATTACCGAGCCATCCTTGAGAAGAATTTTACGTTTCTTTCCAAAGGTGGTGGTCAAGCTAACGTACCCAACCTTTTAAACACTATGATGGAATTACGGAAGTGCTGCAATCATCCCTACCTTATTAACGGTAAGCTGCCCGCCTGGCACCTTGTTTCAGTAGTTGTCCAAACCCCAGAAATCCTTTTCTCCCTCCAGACTGATGATTTTACGGTGCGTGATCATCCCAGTGTGGGTTTCATCACCTTCCTATTCTTCACAAAGCCTCCTTCTCTGTAGCCGAGGGTACAGAACTGGTGCCCCCGCCGATCCCTGAAGCAGGACCTCCACGCACCTTTCCTGTGTCTGCATCTCACCCCTTGAAGGGAAGTGTTGCTGCTTGGTGGCTAGAAGTCATCAAACATGGTAACAGTTAAAGAGAAATTAGCCCCTGATTGAGGTTTCCCTGCTCTGTATGTGTGTGTGTTTAGGTCAGAGAAGTTAAAGAGCAGCTTTGGAGTGAGAGGCAGCTGTCAGCTGTCTCAAGACTTTGATGGGAGAAAAGTTCTTGCAGTCTTGAGGCCTCTAGCATCCTTTCTCTAAGAGTGAGAGGTTATCTCGAGTGTTGATAATAGTTGGTTCCTGGTGCTGACGGATGGTTTTCCTGTTTTCTTAACTAAACTGATAGTGTTATGAACTGATATGAGTAAAAACCTGTATCGTACCCTTCCAAAAATCATTAGAGGAATAAAGCTTTCGTGCCTATGATGTGTAAGATACTCTGGGGAATACAAGAACCTTCAGTTTGTGAGGGATTGAGATTAGGAAAGCTGCTAGAAAGTGATGGCGTTGAGACAAGGATTTTGCCAGTCAGGGTTAGAAAAAGAAAGGGCATTTAGGCTGATGTAATCACATGAACAAAGAGAAGGAGGCAAGAGAACAAAGGGGGGAACCTGCCTGCCCAAAGTATAAAGGACGCGTAAGAAACGGTGGGACAGTGAACCTTAGACACAGTGGGACCTTGTGGGAAGCCCAGATGCTGGCTCGTGGAATTCGGGTGAAGCTTGGAAATGATGAGAGATGTGATTCAGGATGATTGATCTGGCAACATGGTATAAAATGGACGGGAGTAGGGAAAGACATACGAGCAGAAAGCCCCGCTAGGAGGCGACTGCTGTAGTCCAGGCCGGAGTTAATATGGGTTAAAGAAAAGTGATGGCCGGCTAAATCAGGGTGCTGTGTGCAATTATAATTGGCCAGCAATTCAGTTAGGTTCCTTTCCAGGCGAGAAGGAACAAAGCCAGGTTTGTCATTACCACACTCCATGAGGTTCAAGCACAGCTAAATTAAAGAGTTCCTCATCTCTCCCCGTTGCGTAACTACACACGTACCGACCACCTCACATCCAGAAGCTGCAGTTACTAAACCACAGAGTAGTCCCCACCTGGGACTGTCTCCACGTAGCACACGAGGTCGTGGCTGTGGTGTGACATCAGTGGATGTCTTGTTCAAACTTTGCGCTTGTAGCTTGGTCTTTAAAGAGAGTATCACGTGTGATCATTGCCTCTTTAATGCTGCCAGCCTGCTAATTGCCATGTGTTTAAGAGCCTGTGAGGCCACTGTGGCGAGTGTCACCAGCCTGGTCCTGAGCTGGGGAGATGGAGTTGGGGCTGAAGGTGGTTGATGGTATGAATAAAACTCTGGTGCATGGACACACGCACGTGAGAGAGACACACACACACGTTTTCATTTAATGTCTGTAAAAATAAAAAATATAAAAACGAGGCACGGTAGCTTCCAAGGGGAAAGAAAAGGCACTAACAAAAGCTGAAATGCTGTAGCAGGACGTGTGGGAAAGGAATGTCTCCCCAGTGGTTGGTAGAAATCCACCCTAGTCCCATCAGTTTACCTTGTCGGTTTACACGCTAATCACGTGCCTTGAGCACTCTGAAGGGGGCAGCCCACCCCAAACCACCGCCCGGAGGTCTCCTCCCTGGCTGACAGCTCTCCAGGGTCATCCTGTGTCATTCCCTGTTGGCAGAGGTTCTGAGGACTTCCCAGGTGTGGATCCGTGGCTGTTGTTCTGAGTGGTCACACCTCGAGGTCAGCTTTTCTGTCCTGACAGCAAGTTACAAAGTGTCTCTTAAGCAGGCATCCTTACATGCCTTCACGTTGGGAAATTATAGTAAAAAAAAAATACACACATGGACGCACCGGGTGTTACAGCTGCCCAGATGACCTATGTAAAGGTTGTGTTTCAGAGGTTGACCCAGGGCCAGGACTGTCTGTTCTCATCCACGACCTGGAGAAGGAAGGACAGAAGTACTGACCCAATGCCAGCTCCACGCTCATTTATCGAGCGGTTACAGGAGGCTTTCAGTTTTGAAAATTAAACTGACATTTGGGTTGGTTGTGAAAGAGCAAAGCATCCCCAGTCAAACGAAAGTTCATTTCAACAAAGCACAACATTTCTGTGATCGTGGACAAGAGAAGCAACTGTTTGTGTAGGTTGAGAGCAATAACATCAGCAAAGCAGAAAAAACATTAGAAGTGATTGTAGAACACAAACTGTACATAAATGAGAAATGTTTCTAATATGTACTGAGACTTTTAAGAGCATCGAACAGTGTTAGGCGACCATAACAAACGTTTGGTAAGTGTTGCTAGTTGTTTTTCTTGCTAAAAGTTGAGCAGGTAACTGTATGTTACCGTATGTGAGAGTGAAAATGATGTTGAAGACTTGGTAGGGGCCCCGATGTTTCAGGGCGACTTACGCATCCTCTGTTGGTGGTGGGGCGAGGGCGGTGGAGAGCCGTGGGCAGAAAGAAGACAAGACTGAGCTCACGTGATGGAATGAATTTCAGAGAGAAAATGGTAATCTGCAAAAGAAAATAGTTTCTTGGGCTTCCCTGGTGGCTCAGTGGTTAAGAATCCGCCTGCCAATGCAGGGGACACGGGTTCGAGCCCTGGTTCGGGAAGATCCCACATGCCACGGAGCAACTAAGCCCATGCGCCACAACTACTGAGCCCGCGAGCCACAACTACTGAAGCCCACGCACCTAGAGCCCGTGCTCCGCAACAAGAGAAGCCACCGCAATGAGAAGCCCGCGCACCGCAACGAGAGTAGCCCCTGCTTGCTGCTGCTAGAGAAAGCCAGCACGCAGCAATGAAGACCCATAAATAAGTAAAATTTAAAAAGAAAAGAATTTCTTGTTTGTTTGCGGCTAATATAGCCAGGTGACATTGCAGCTCCTGCCCTCACAGTGACCATCTGTTTAAGGGAACAGACTTCCACACTTCTTCAAGTTATCTCTGACACACACACACACACACACATACACACACACACACACAGACACTTTTAAATGTAAATGCAGGACTTTAGGGCAGTGCCAATGGTGTATTTGGGCTTACCATAACCTATTTCCAGTTCATTTTCTGATTTGATATTTACAAATCTAGCGTCAAGGTAGATCTTTAACTGGTGAACTTGAAAATTTGGCCTTGTAATGACTTAGAAGGTAGGTGCTGCTTCCCTGCCCTCTTGTCTTCAGCTCTTCTGGGCATAATACGGTGCTACAGGAAGCACATAGGAACTGTGTTCGCTGATAGCTCTAAGTGAAGTGTTCTTGGTGTCAACTGGCTGCCACTCTAAGAACCTGAATTCACGGCAAAGAGCGGAATTGATCAATTCAGGAGGAATTTCTGTCAGATAAGAAAGAGTGTATTTTAATTCTGGCTACTTTTGATGACATGAGAAATCATTGGTAGTATTGAAAAAGCAGGCAAGTTATTTTTGTCATGTAAAAAAATTTAAAATGAAAAGATTAAATTTCTCTACTAATTAGACTGAACTTATATTTTCAAATTTTTTACTAAAGTAACTCAAACATGTTTATTTTGTCAAAACGATTATTTCATTTTTAAAAGCTGATTCACCGACCGTTAGCTTAAGCTAAAATGCTGTATTTTGATTATGGACTGTAATCCTAATATGAGCAAAAAGTAACTGCCCAGATATTATGAGTAAAATCTGTTTCTGACTTGCAGAGCTTGTAGTATATTATCCAACAAGAACAAACTTTTTGAAAAGACCTAATGTAATATATGGATGTAAACCTGTTTTTCCTGTCTCCTGAGGGCCTTCTTGTCCTGAATCCGGAACCTAGATTTCTAAATTTCTTGCCTTGAAAAACATTATTCAACTTTACGCAAGAGTATTTATTCAAGAATATTCTTTATTCAAGAATATTCCTGCCGATTCTCTGCAACAGCATTTTGGTTTTTACCTTTTCCTAGTAAAACCTTTGCCATTTGTTTCACTTAGATTAACATCCTGAACATTAGCGTTTTATCATGTGGAAGGGGGAGGGAGAGACAGCAGTTTGGACCCAGCCGGCATTTTCTGCCAGGCCCTTCCTGAGAAGCAGCGATGCACTTTGCGTGGACCTCAGTGCCCGGTCCAGGCATTAGTGACTTTAATCTGGTCTCAGTAAGATCCTTTGTTGATTAATAATGAACAAGCTGTGTTTCAGTGTGTGACCGTGTCATGACTTAACTTGCCCGAGTGCCCTGAAAACGGGAATGGAGGGCACTTCTGTCCCACCCACTGCTGTGTGCCACCGTTCTGTCCTCACGGCTCTGGTGGCCCAGCTCACGTGACCTTTACACCCTGTGAGGGTCCCGTATCCCCATCCTGTGCATAGTTCGTTCACGTTTAAAACCAGTGGTAAGAAGAGTAGTTTAAAGTTCCTGGTACGGTTTAAGGCTGAGGACAAATCCCATTAGATGGTTTTGTTTGTATTTTCCAAAGGATAGGTGACCACCCCTCTGTGCCCAGGGGAGAGGGGCTGGCTGAGCACAGCTGCCGGCCCTGATCGACGACCCCGCCCCCGGCCAGCGCGGCCGAGCCCCTGCTGCCTAATTCTAGTTAAGCCACCTAAGCGGCTGCAGGAAGCTCAGCCTGCTGCTCCCTGAGCCAGCACGTCTGGGGTCAGGGGAGGAGGTGGAAGGGCTTCCATCCCTGGGAAGGTCCCTCTCTCTCTAGGCTTCTCTCTGGTGCACCCAGGTCTTGGAGCAAAGCAGAGGTCTCTTGTGGGGCGATGAGAAAAAGAGGGTTAGGTATAGAAGTCTTTCATGAAACAGAGGTCAGGTTTTGTTTTTTTAAAGCTTTGGATAATTCAGGGTAGAATTTTTGTACCTTAGGAACTCACCAGTTGAGAATGACCGTGGAGGGAGCTGCAGAGACCGCAGTAAAGATATGCTCGGGCACCCTGAGAAATCCCTAAAATGACCCTGGAAAATGGGCTTCCTGTTGTCGCAGCCCTTTTGGCTGTACTGATGTGCGGTTGGATACACAGACGTCTGCCCTTGCACCGTAACTGTTAGAACCCTGTTCCCTCGTCTCTTCGTTTCAGAACAGATTCTGTTATTTGTGTTTATATTCAGCTAGTAAACAGTTCTTCCTTTCTTTAGCATTTTAGGTTCCAGGTTTTCTGTAGGTATCTGGCCCTTGGCTTGTTTCTGCCACTTCTGGCGTGACAGTCTGTTGTTGAAATTCAGTTTCTACAGACAGCAAACGTTTGTTTGTTGGAAAATGTGGGGGTTTTTTTTTCCCCCCACAAACGCCTAAATGTGCTGCGCTTAAAACTTTGATCCCTTCTGTACTTCCACGGTTCTGTGTAGACCCTCCTTGGAGCCAGTGGACGGATGTGTGTTCATAAACACGAGTGCGGCCTCCCGGCCCTTACAGTTTGCAGTGGGTTTCGAAAGCAGGTTCACTGTTCTTACTCCTAAAAACAGTATTCCGTACCGCAAGAGAATATTCCAGTGTTCCCGTTATGCTCTCCAATCTCCGCAGGTGCTGAAGAGAAGATTTTGGAAGAGTTTAAGGAAACACACAATGCCGACTCTCCAGATTTCCAGCTCCAGGCGATGATCCAGGCTGCTGGGAAGCTCGTGCTGATTGACAAGCTGCTGCCGAAGCTGAAGGCCGGCGGCCACAGGGTGCTCATCTTCTCCCAGATGGTGCGCTGCCTGGACATCCTGGAAGACTACCTCATTCAGAGACGGTGAGGGCCGCGCACCGGGCTGGCGAGCTGGGGTCAGAAGACGGGGCTCCACGCGCTTCACCTCCAAGTGGCGTGGTGGGGTGGGGGTTGGTTTTTTTTTTTTTTTTTTTA
>NW_020173037.1:7652988-7667398 GCF_003031525.2 Neophocaena asiaeorientalis asiaeorientalis
AATTTTTTTGGCTCTATGGCACGGCGTGCGGGATCTTAGCCCCCTGACTAGGGATTGAACCCGTGCCCCCCTGCAGTGGAAGCTCAGAGTCTTAACCACCGGACCGCCAGGGAAGTCCCTTGAAGTGGCGTTTATAGTAAAGGGGACGGAGTAGGGGACATGTCACACCTCTTTTTAAAAGCTCTAGATGGGCATGACGGCTATTCCATGCGACACGTGCTTTTGTGGGCAGTTCTGCTTTCCAGTTCTTTCCTTCGGCTAGGCGAGAACAGTTCTTACCAAAAATTGAAATTGATTGTTGTTTCACTGTTGGAGGTGTCAGCCCTTTTCAGACACTGGAGAGGAAGTAGCAGGAACTTTAATCTTTGGGGCATTCGACCAGTTGTATGAAAAACTACAACAACACCTATTTGCTCTGAAATTATTTTGATAAATAATACCATCCTGTTAATACATATCCCATATCCATTTGGTTCTTTAAAACACCAAAAAAGGAAGAATGTAGTCTGGCCGTTCGTCAGGCCTCCTTGTTAACACTGACATTTTCTAGGTACCCGTACGAAAGGATCGACGGCCGGGTCAGAGGGAACCTCCGCCAGGCAGCTATCGACAGGTTCTCCAAACCTGACTCTGATAGGTTTGTTTTCCTCCTGTGTACAAGGGCAGGAGGTTTAGGCATTAATCTTACTGCTGCTGATACCTGCATCATCTTTGATTCCGACTGGAATCCCCAAAATGATCTCCAGGTAAACATGCAAGAAAATCTCCCCGATGCCTCCCTCTCCCACTTTTGAAAGTCGTTCTGCTATGTCAGACCAACAAATTAAAATAGTGTAGTCGCTCAGGCAGCGTCCCGTGATTGGGGCAAATGAACCAACTAGTAATCGATTTATTAATATTGTGACAGTAATTTCTTAGTGTGTCAACCCTCTTCTGTTAAACTGCACCCCTGTTTATTGGAACAGATGCTCTTATAACTTGACAGTCGAGCCTTTTCTTTCTTTGGTAGCCATTCATTTCCTTTTTCTTCCAGGCTCAGGCTAGATGTCACAGAATAGGACAGAGCAAATCTGTGAAAATCTACAGGCTGATTACAAGGAATTCTTACGAGAGGGAGATGTTCGACAAAGCTAGCTTGAAGCTCGGTCTGGATAAAGCTGTCCTGCAGTCCATGAGCGGAAGAGAAAACGCTCCCAACGGGGTAAAGCGCGCCGCCCACACCGTGCATTCACTCTCGCTCCGTCATTTAGCTTACACTGAGAAATTTTCCGGCATCTGATTATCTTTTGGCCTCGATATCTTAAGCATATCTTGTCACACTTTCCTTTCTTGTCATTAGGGTTTACCCTCTTTGAGAAAGATGAATCATTTGTTCAGTCTACAGACAATTCTAAAAATATTTCTCTAAAACAGGTACAGCAGCTTTCCAAGAAAGAAATAGAGGATCTTCTCCGGAAAGGGGCCTATGGTGCCCTCATGGATGAGGAGGACGAAGGGTCTAAATTCTGCGAAGAAGATATCGACCAGATTCTCCTCCGGCGAACCCACACCATCACCATCGAGTCTGAGGGAAAGGGCTCCACGTTTGCTAAGGTGCGGATCGATCCCAAGCGGCGGGTGTTCTGTGGCAGCGGAACAGAGTTTGTGTCACGCGCTCCCAGGAAGCACGTGTAATGTCTGCTTTATGTTGCACGTTACGAGATGCGTGATTAACTCCCGCTCGATGGAGCCCCCCGATGTACGAAGCACTCGTTGTGTTTTGGGTTCTCTTCTCTGTACCGGGCCTCGGGGTCACCCTCGCCTTGTCCCGGCCACGCTTCCCGCCTCGCCAGGCTCGTCCTTTACCTGTGTTCAGGCCCCGCCCTCTCTGCTTCTTGAGCCTCTGCTCCGTCACCCTCTCCCCCGTTTCCTGTGATCCTGACAGCCTTCAGACCAGTCAGCTCACCCCTATCTGAAGAAGACCCCATCTGTTTTCCGCTCTGGCTACAAGCCCGCAGCTCTTCTTTCGCAGCGAAGAGCCACGCAAGTGTTATCTACGCAGCTCTCTCCCCTGCCTCCCTTTCTGCTAATTTCCCACCTGCCAGCTTCCACCCCTCCCTCACCTCTCCACTCCATCCCCTCCGCCCAGGACCCCTTCTGAGGCTTCCCCCATCCACACCCAGGCCCAGTGCCACGCTTTCATTTTTAACAACTCTATTGAAATGGAATTTACTTACCGCAGAATTCCCCTACTTTAAGTGTACCGTTGAGTGCATTTCCCGTATTCACAGACTTGTACAAGTATCCCCACATCTAAGTTTAGAACGTCTCCATCACCCCAGTAACAATCCCCCACCCCGCCTCCCCCTCTGAGTCCTGGCAACCCTTCAACTGCTTTCTGTCTCTCGAGGTTTGCCTACTCCGGACATTTCATATAAGTGGAATCATACAACGTGTGGTCTTCTGTGCCTGGCCTCGCTCACTCAGCATGTTTTTGAGATTCATCCACGTTGTAGCACGCATCAGACATTCCTTTTTATTGCTGACCAATATCCCATTCTATGGTTATACCTCACTTACCACTTGATAATGGACATTGATTGTTGATCCATTCACTAGCTGATAATGAAATTTGGATTGTTTCCATTCTTTGGTTATTATGGATACTGTTGTTACAGACATCTGTGAACAAGTTTTTTTGTGGACATATGTTTTCATTTCTCTTGCATATATACCGGGAGTGGCATTACTGGGTCGTATGTTAACTCTGTGTTTAATCGTTTGAGGAACTGCCAGACTGTTCTCTAAAGTGACTATGCCATTTTCCCTTCCTACTAGCAGTGTTTAGGGTTCTAATCTCTCTGCATCCTCACCAACGCTTTTCGTTGTCTGACTTTTTGATTATCGTCCTGTTACTGGGTGTGAAGTGGTAGCCCACTCTGGTCCGATCTGCGTTTCTCTGCTGCTGTTTAGTATCTATTCATGTTCTTATTGGCTATATATATATATATATCTCACATCTTTGGAGAAATGTCTATTCAAATCTTTTGAACAACTCTGAACTCTTTTGAGTGAGTTGTCTTTTTTAATTGAACTTTAAGAATTCCAGATAAAAGTTTCTCATCAGATAATACAATTTGCAAATATTTCCCCTAGTCTTTTCCTAATGGTGTTTAATTTTAAGAAGCCCACCCATTTTCTCTTTTATTGTTTGTGCTTTTGGTTCATTGTTTAACCTTAGGTCACAGAGATTTGCTCCTGTGTTTTCTTCTAAGAGCTTTATAGTTTTCACTCTTAACTTTATGTCTCTGATCCCTGTTGAGTGAATTTTTGTGTGTGATGTGAGACAGAGGTCCAGCTCCCTCCTTTTGCCTGTAGATTTCCAGTTACTTCAGCTACTTCAGTTGTCCCAGCTACTCCACTTGTCCCAGCTACTCCACTTGTCCCAGCTACTCCAGTCTTGAAAGGCTCTCCTCCTCTGGGCTCTGTGACCCAACACCTTCTCGCTCACATCTTTCAGCCTCTTTTCAGGTTCTTTCCTCCATCCTCACAGGCACCTCAGATTCAGTAGGTACCAAAGCAGATTAATCATCCCTGTCCCTCCACCCTCTGTTTGCACGCGTGTGCATGTACACACACGCACACGCCCCTGTTTTTACACCTGAGCCACACCTTTCAGATGCCAGAGTTGGGTGCTGAGGTTTTCCTGGCTTACTCGTCCTTCAGGCTTCACATCCACTCAGATTCCAACGCCTTTAATTTTACCTCTTAAAGACTGCTTTCTAGGCTGTATCCTTTTCTTCATTTCTGCCGGTCTTCACTATTCCTCCCTAAACTATGGCCGCAGCCTGTCCTCTTTGTTCTGCCCTCCCTGCTCCAGGACACCGCTGTGGTCCCTCTGGCAGGTGACTTTGGATATGGTCGCATACCTCTTGAGATTATTCCCATCTTCAAAGAGTTCCCCACTACCTCAGGATGGAGTTCAGACTCTGTTAACAGGACATGCAAGGCCCTGCTTGACCCGGCTTCTGCCTCCTCACCAGCTTGACCTTGGGCTACACTCCCCTGACCACCCAAATCCCCAGCCGTACGACGTGATCACCTTTCTTCTCTGTGCCTTGGCACATGCCCCGCACTGAGCGTTTCCACATGCTTTGCTGTTCTGTGGGCTTTTAACACTCTGGTCCAGGCAGACGTATTCTGGAGGGCCTCTTCTCTCCGCCCAGCAGTGCCCTCCCTGTACCCGCACCCAACCTGAGCCTGGTTAGGTCTCCTCTCTGTATATCGGCTACACCTGTACGTACCTTTGTTGCCTGTCATTTACTATGCTGTGCTGTCATCTTTTATTTTATCATCTTTTATCAACCCCTGGACAGTGAGCTGCCTGAGGGACAGTCCTTCATCCCAGTCCCATGGGCCACAGCCTCTGGCTCACGGTAGAAGGATGGGTCCATGTTCGAGTGAATGAATATGTGAAAACTACTTTGCATTTTGCCACTGAGAAAAGCATCTCAAAGTAATGCGTGCGTTTTTCCCTTTCAGGCCAGTTTTGTTGCATCTGGAAACAGGACAGATATTTCCTTGGATGATCCAAATTTCTGGCAAAAGTGGGCTAAGAAGGCGGAATTGGATATTGATGCCTTAAATGGGAGGGTGAGTGAGAGGCCCCTTCACAGTCTGCCTGATCTCCCCCAGGGGTTGCTTTTTCAGAAGTTTCCAATGTATCTGCTGTCTTTCAGAACAACCTGGTTATTGACACTCCAAGAGTGAGGAAGCAAACCAGGCTGTACAGTGCAGTGAAGGAGGACGAGCTGATGGAATTTTCAGACCTGGAGAGCGATTCTGAAGAGAAGCCCTGCACGAAGCCACGGCGGCCGCAGGACAGGTCCCAGGGCTATGCCAGGAGCGAGTGCTTCAGAGTAGAGAAGAACCTGCTTGTCTATGGGTGAGTCAGGCTCCTGTGAGAGATGGACTTTTATTCGAAAAATGGTTAGAATTCCAAGTGGCGGAGGAAAACCCTATTTGTGTTTGGATTTCTGTGACTCCCCGTAGCAAATGCCTTTGACGCAACCCGGGCAGGCCTGGGGCCTCTTGGTTAAAGAGCTAAAAGCCGTGCAGATCGTCACGGATTCGAAGGGGGATTTTGCCCCTTAAGGAATTATGTCAGATCCAAATTGACTTGCTAATCATTAATAACCCAGAACAAAGTCTCAGAATAACAACCTCTTTTCCTAGTGTACCTTCACATAAAGTTTACCACTATGGTAATCTTTCATTATTTTTCCATTACAAAAACTTGTTAAAGGCAATCGTCTCAACTTGTATAGCTCTTCCAAGTCATCTGAAACATAAATGGCGGTCATTTCAACTCTCTGAATGGGTCGTGTTTCTCCTTCTGGACCACAAGATCCACATCTGACCCATGTCTGACCCTCCGGCACCCACACAGGGCTCTGAAAGGCAGGTGCTCGGTGCGCATCTGGATCCGTAAATACGCCTGCTCTGGCACATGGCGGGACTGCAGGCGAATGCCGCTCAAGTGAAAAAACTGCCGCCGAAACGATATTTCTATAGATCTGGCGACATCTGCTCTGTGATTTTTTTTCTTCCGATGGATCAGCATTAGTTTCAGAAGAAACACAAACATTCTGCCAACGTGGCAGACAGGGCTCCTACCTGGCCCTTGTCTGTCTCGTGGGTCCTTTCCGCGGGCACCCCAGGCTGCTGTTGGGACAGAGGCTTCTTCTCCTGCGGTGTGCGCTGCTCCCTCTGTTTCCACACGCAGCCCTGCCCGCCCACCATCTCCTGCCCTTGACCTCTGAGCAGGCATCACCTCAGCACCTGCCCCAGAGGGTCTCCCTGCACTTGCTGTCACACTCGGCATGTCAGGTGATAGCCTCTCCTGCTGGAGCCCTGGTGAAGGGCTCCGTGAGGACCAGGGCTCCCTCTTCGTGTCCTCGGGGCAGAGTGCGGGGCCCGTGGGCACGGTGAGTGCTGGGTCAGTGGCTGCTTATGCAGTAAAGGAGGTTCCGCTGCAGCCGGTCCTGTGTCTCGGCAGCTGTGTCACCTCTCAGCATCATCTCTGCAAACCGGGCATTCTTTCCTGGCCACCCCTAGCCACCGAGCCCTTTGCTGCTTCCCCTACTTCCATGTTTCACCCTAATGATCAAAGTTGAGAACGTTGCTGCTGACTTTAGAAGCGGAACGTTAATAACTGCTGAAGCTAAGCAGTATGCTTTCAGTGACGCCCTTCCCGCCTCCCACGGGCCTCAGGTGTGTTGGACACCTACCACCTGCAGGGCACTGTGCTAGGACAGGGCTGTGAGCAGGTTACCCGGGGGGCAGGTGGGCAGGCAGGTGAACCAGCAGAAAGGGCAGTAAACTGGTAAAGCTGCACAGGTGCTCACATGCCAGTGGGGCAGAGGCACGTCCTCTCTAAGATGCAGCTCGGGGCTGTCTGCCCACTGTGGGGGGTGGGGGGAATCAAAGGAGGCGCGTGAATGGATATCATGAATTAGCTGGGGTAAGAGGGAGGGTGGGACGTCGTCGGGCAGGGAGGAGGAGACAGTTCCCAGCAGAAGGAGCCGTGTGTCCGAAGGCGATTTGAGGAAATGGGGAAACTTCTCTGAAGCTGGGAGGACCAGGCGGGGCCGCGGGGCGAACTGTGCCCCTCGCGTGGAGGCTGGTTCCTGCCCTGAGCGCCTGGAACCCGGGGAGGGCACGCTCACGCAGCGTCTGCCTGTGCACTGCACGCGTAGGTCTGTCCACGGTCCTCTCTCCCCCCGTTTCACACAAGGACTTAGGAGCGCTCTTATACTTGGCACCTAGCACCCCTGTCTCAAAGGGAGACCTTTCATGGCCTCTCACTAATTATCAGGGCGTCCCTTGGAGGTGAATAGGTGCAGCTGCACCTTTACCCGCGTGCACCCCTGACTGGGGGGAGTCATTCCCATCACTTTCCATCTCAAACGGTGGGTCAGCTGCGGAAGGTACGAACCATGCCCACGTGAAGGGGAGCAGGGGGTTTCCAGGTCTCAGCTGGGAAGGCCTGTGTCAGCCCCTGCCCGACGGCGCAGTGAACATGCGGCCGGGTGCTAACAGCGCCCTGGATTGCCTCACGATAACCTGATGTCACATGTCGCTAGTTTTGACCCAGGCTCTCCTAACACTGCCACCTGACCATGAAACCAAAGCCGCACGTCTAAACCCAGAGGCACCGTCTGCATGTGAATGTTTGCTTTGCAGCTGGGGGCGCTGGACAGACATCCTTTCCCATGGCCGCTACAAGCGTCCGCTCAGCGAGCAGGACGTGGAAACCATCTGCAGGACTATCCTCGTGTACTGCCTCAACCACTACCGGGGGGACGAGAACATCAAGAGCTTCATCTGGGATCTGATCACGCCCACGGCCGACGGCCAGACGCGAGCCCTGGTCAACCATTCCGGTGGGTCGGCGTCGCGCCTCGTGCGGTGGGGTCCCAGGGAGCTGTCGGGGACACTCGGGACGTGTCCCAGACCCCGTGTGTCCCTGCCTTGCACGGAGATTCCTGACCCTGACGCCGTAACCGGGGTCGTGGAGAGCTTCTGTTGCTATGGTTATCATGACTACTCTGCTTGTAGGTTTATCAGCCCCGGTGCCCAGGGGGCGGAAGGGCAAAAAGGTGAAAGCCCAGAGCTCGCATCCAGTGGTGCAGGACGCTGACTGGCTGGCCGGCTGCAACCCAGATGCCCTGTTCCAGGAGGACAGCTACAAGAAGCACCTGAAGCACCACTGCAACAAGTACGTCAGGGAGGGCGGTCGTGGGGAGCTGGCGACCCTTCTTTTCCTTAGACATGCGTGTGTTTAAGTAGATGCATATACTAGATGTGTATCAGTAAGGCTATTATACCATATTTACTGTGTTGGTACAACCTTGCTGTTTTTCTTGAAGCATGATGCCAAGTCACGTGGCAGCCTGCCTTTAGGCAACTGATTTTTTTTGGGGGGGGTGGGGGTGGTGGTAAAAGATGCGTGACACAGTTTCACTATCTTAACTATTTGTAAGTGAACAACTCACTGGGAATGATTATACTCAGATTGCTGCGTCCTCATCACCACTGTCTATACCCAAAATCTTTTTGTTGACCTTCATATGAACTCTGTACCCATTAAATGATCTCCCCCCTGAAGCCCCCGGCAACCACGCCATTCTACCTTCTGTCTCTCTGAATTTGCCTATTCTAGGCACCTCATAAGTGGACTCATATAATACGTGCCTTGCTGTATCTGGTTTATTTTACTTAGCCCAATGTTTCCAAGGTTCATCCGTGTTGTAGCTTGTGCCAGATTTTCGTTCCTTTTCATGGCTGAGCCATATTCCATTGTACGTGTAGACCACATTTGTTTATCCATCCATCCATCGGTGGGCACTTGGGTTGGCCGATACCTGTTGACGGTTGTGAAGGATGCTGCTGTGGGCGTCGTGGACAACTGAGTTTTCACCGACGTGTATTAGAGGATTATGGTTAACTTTATGTGATCCCGCCTTCAACTGACGGCTTTCAGTCGAGCAACGGCGGAGTTCACATGGTGTTTTTTGCTTCATAATGCCTCAGTTACTGGGTCCTTTCTTCTTACCTCTGAGCTTAGAATCATATGCCTTATCTTTACTTCCAGAACCTGATTATATATAATTGAAGGATACTAGGTCTGAATTCCTTTCATCGCTTGGAGCTCTGTGAGCTGCCGACACATTACACCAGCATCCACATGTGTTGATTCCTTCCGTCCTCTGAGCGTGCATGTTCGGTATCCGGGCTCAGGCAGCACTACCGCTGCACAGCTCTCCCCTTCCTGGCTTTGGGCGACCTGGGGCAAGCTCCTTGACCTCTCAAAGACCCACTTTCTGTATTCGTCAAATAGAGCTTAAATAAATGTCTATCTCTCTAAGAAATCGTAGCAGCAAAAGTCTGAGCACCTAATACTGGCAGCACGCCAAGCGCTTCCTATGGATTATGTGTTTTGAGTTGTCTAAGATAAGTCGTGCTCTTTCATCCCCATTTACCTGGCAAGGAGACCAAGTCTCGGGTGCTTAAGGTCCCTCAGCTAGTTAAGGGGCAGCGAGCACCTTTGCTTCCGAGCAGCCCTGCCCATCTCGGAACCCTGCCTCCCCTCAGGGTTGTCGAAAACCTCAGTGAAATAATTCCTGGAGAACATCTGCTACTCCTGGGTCGCACTGACTTGTGGTTCTCGTCCCTTTTTAAATGCAGTGGTGCCTTCAGGGACTCGCTTTGATCATCATTGCTGGATTTTGACCGACAAAATTTTTCCCTTTTGAGTCTTCAAAACCTATTACCTCAAACCCTTTTGGCACCTCAGAAACTGCTGTTACTGCCATAGCATCATGGTTCTCCCTAAAGTCCTGCCCTGCCTAGAGCTATTAGAAAACTTCTGTTTCTTTGTGGTTTATGTGAACTTGGGGTCCATAACCTTCCGAACTCTGGATTCAGACAAACTGTAAGTGAAGGGGTTTAGTGTGGGAACAACAGCTCCTCTTCCTGGACCCCAGTGTCATGGTAGCGGTTTTTAATTCCCCACTCTGATGTCAGTAACAGACTTCTGCAGGGTACGCGGCCCAGTTAGTACGTGAGATGTAACTAGTGTTCTTCACATCTTCCCCTGGGTCTCAGGAGAAGAACTGGCAGTGCCTCTTCCATCTCCTCTCTGGGATGAGCAGTCAGAGAGAAAATGAGACCCAAATTGAGGGACCTCCTGGAAAATAGCTGGCCAGTCCTCTTCAAAAGTTTCAAGAGACAGGGCTTCCCTGCTGGCGCAGTGATTGAGAGTCCGCCTGCCGATGCAGGGGACGCGGGTTCGTGCCCCGGTCCGGGAAGATCCCACATGCCGCGGAGCGGCTGGGCCCGTGAACCATGGCCGCTGAGCCTGTGCATCTGGAGCCTGTGCTCCGCAGCGGGAGAGGCCACAGCGGTGAGAGGCCCGCGTACCGCAAAAAAAAAAAAAAAGTTGCAAGAGACAAAGACAGGAACTGTCTCAAGTTGAAGGAGACGAAAAGGGGGTAGGACAGTTCAGTGCACACGTGCTCCCGGTCCGGATGCTGGTCCAGAAAACGGGCACCAGTGGGATAGCCGCTGAAATGAGAGTGAGGTCTGGGGACTTGTTAGGAGTCCTGTCTGTCTGACTCACCACGTGCAAGCTCCTTAGGGTCAGAGGCCACCTCCCATCACCCCGTTATCCTGCCACTCCACTCAGCTTGCCAGTGCATTGGTTTGAATTTTTTCCTCTAGAAGAAAGGTGACATTCACAGTTCGTTCGTAAAAGTCTCCACAAAACTAAAATTCCTCATGAGGTAGAAAACTTTGTCTTCTACCGAAGGGAGGGAAACCGTCAGGATCACTGCTGCCGCACCGAGTTTTGGTGAATAAAAGAGGATCCAGCTAAAGGTGGAGGGCATCCCCTTGCCAAGCATCCTCTGTAAGGAGATCTGGTGTGCAGGTTCTTCTTGTGCCAGCCATGGGGGCCTGCACTGTCACTTTTCTTCTGCTGGTTCAGTGTGGCACAGCCAATTTTTAATCTTATCAAAAGAAAGAAATCTTAAAAAATAAAAACGAAATATCCAGAAAGGTCGCTTACTTTGGAGTGCATTCAGGTATTCACAGCCTCACGCTTTGCCCGCTAAGAACCCAGGTTGGCCAGGAGCAGCCTGTTGGTGGAGAAGAAGGCGGGTCACGGGGTATCTGTGTATGATTGGGAGTGGCCTGTCGTGGTGAAGCTGCCCCTAGTTGTCATTTTGATATTTTCAATGACAAGTGCCACGTCCCTAGAGACATTAAGAAGTGATGGAGTCAGAAGGCCTAATTCTGAGTGGTCCATGCTCAAGGTGACCCTGTGACCTTGGATATGTCATTTGCCCTCTGTTGGCCTCAGTTTTCACGTTTGTGAAAATGGAAATTGTAACTTGCTCCACTTTGTCATAGAGTTATTGTAAAGATCAAATGAGCTAGTGTTAGTCAGTGTGATACATGGGTTGTAAAGTGTTCTGCAAGTGTATGATGGGATTATCTAGCTGGGGGAGTAGCACTTGGTGTTATCTACTCATGGCCAAGGAGGTAGTCTTCAGATATGAGTCCTGAATGCACAGTGGGGGCTGTCCAGCAGGAGATGCTAGGCTTGGAGTAGACAGGCCTTGGGGATTTACCAGGTGGGCATTATTGAAAGAATTAGGTGTACGCCATTGAGGAAATCCAAGTGAGATCAAAAGTCTGGTTCCTAGAATGCCATGAGTTTTTAAAAACTGATTCCTTGAAAATGACTAGGAACTTCAGTGAACTGGACACATTTTAATCTCCTTTGTGATGTTTTATTATTACTTGTTAAGCTATAACTTAGGCTTCCAGGTAATATAAGCTAGAAGGAATAAAAAACGGTTACTGTTCCTTAAGGGGGAAACGTAAGGATCCACTGCCACCACCATCTTCCTTTCTCGGAAGCAAAGTTGTATAATCTGAAAAACCTGACATTCCATATTGAGGGTTTATTGTAAGGTAGTAAAACCAGATTTTGTATCTCGTTTATTCCTACAACTTCTGATGTGCTTCCAAAAATGGTATTAAGGCAGCAGCTGAGGAAGTTTTATGAGATAATGAAGCAGAACAGTTACTGAAAGCCATCTGCTCCGTTGTTTACAAACTCGCTTCGATACTTCAGAGGCAGCGGTGGACTACGTGTCTAAACTTCACAAGCTGCGCTAGGTAGACTCCACGAAGTGTGCCCGGGCCGGGCTGAGCTCCGGCCCTCTCTGTGCAGGGGGAAGCGGTTGCCAGGCAGGCCTGCTGGAAGCTAGCAGAAAGCACCACGCAGAGGTGATTATGTGCCACCATCTGTCACGCTTCAAGCCTACCATACAGCATGGCTAATCAGCCTTGGCAGGATGATGGATGAACACCAGCAGCTGCCAGGAGCCGCTGTTGGCAAACAGTCCAGAAGTTGAGAACTTCTCCCCCCGCCCCCGTCTTCCTCTCCAGGGTCCTGCTGCGTGTCCGCATGCTGTACTACCTGAGACAAGAAGTGATAGGAGACCAGGCGGAGAAGATCCTAGAGGGCGCCGACTCAAGGTTGGTGTGAGCCCACGTTCACCCCGTTCCTCTCGGCGATGATCCGGGCGGTCAGAACAGAGCACGGAGCGCGCCCCGAACCTCCGTCAGCCGTCAGTGGCGCCTCTCCCTTTTTGCATCTCAAGAGCAGTTGTTTGCCCTACCAGCCTGGGGACGTGATGAGAATCGGGAAAAGCCTGTTCGTATGTATGTGTGGATGTACGAAAAGGTGTGCACTAAACGACCGGTGTTCCGAGCTGACCTTTAAAAAATGGGGCCCTGCGTGGTAAAGTTCACCTCTGGTCCTGCTAGGACGTGGCCGACTTCTGCCCTTTCTTTTAACCTTTGCTTACGCCGCCCCCAGCCCCACCTCACGATGCTCAGGTGCTTGTGGGAAGGGGGCGCGGGTTGCGTTCGTCCCTTGGCGTTCCTTTTTAATACTGGGATTTGTTTTAAATATCACGTAAACGGTTGTCTTTGTAGTGAAGCTGATGTGTGGATACCTGAGCCTTTCCACGCGGAAGTCCCCACAGATTGGTGGGATAAGGAAGCTGATAAGTCCCTCCTGATTGGAGTGTTCAAGCACGGTAAGGGGCGTCTCTGTTGGACCACATCTTGACCGTGTGGCTTTGTCTTTATTTAGAGCTCTGTGCATTCTCTTTCCAAAGTCATAATATTAATGAGGATAGTTCCAGAGGACTCTTGGCGTCTACAATTTCCTGTACTAAAAATCTAATATGAACTGTAAATATCAGATGCTGTTTTTGAATGTTTGTTGAGTATTTGAGAAGAAAACATTTCTTTCTTGGCTGTAAATAAAACCCAAGCCATATTTGTTTTAATAATAGCCAAGTTGTCCTATAGCTCTCCCTAAACTTTGCTTCCAGCATGGCTCCCCTTGCGAGCTCTGCCAGCCCGTGTCAAAGTGGACGGTGGGCTTAACCTCTGCTATTAATCTGTACAAGTGCCTCCTGGGCTTTGTTCCAAGCAATATTTCACAAATGTCAGTGCCGAGAACTCGTGGCTCCCCTGAGTGGGATGCAGCCTTGTTAACTTTGAAAGGCTGGGGATGCAGAACTGGCATGATATATACAGTGAACGATTCCTGATTATAATCCCGAGTCTCTGGAGGTCGTGGAGGTATTCTCAGCAGCCCGGCCTGACTAAAGGGGAGAATGATGGCTTATAAAACCTTTCATGATCACAGTTTGGCTTGCGGCTCTAGAGCAGTTAGGAGCGGGGTGTGGTAGTACACGTCCTAATTGAATTGTGCTGTTCTGCCTCTGTACCACAGCCGTGTTTTGTGAGCTCAGCCTAAAAATCATCTTCCCGCAGCGCACTGTTGGGATCTGCCATCTTCCATCTAGTCAACGTGGGCAGTCAAAAAGCAAATTGCAGTCTGAAAACCATAGAGGGAACAGTGTCATCTTACTGACACGCATCACCCTAAACCTGATAAGACAGGTTCGCTGGCCTGACGTAGACAGGGATGTTTCAGCCGGCGGTGCACGTTCCTGCAGGACTGAAGCCGTTCCCGGGGAAGGTGGGGTGGACCACTGCAGAGGTCACAGAAGAACATTACGAAGCCTTTTAATGCCAAGCAAAATTAGATCCTGGGGACAGTCGGGTCAGACACCTTCCCAGGCGTCTTGCAGTTATTCTGAACCCGTTTTTCCGTTAGTATTTGCAGTCATTCTGATAACATCCCTGAAATGTAACCTGGCCCCCTCCTCCCCCTCCAAATCTGCCCGGGGATAGGTGTTCCGTAGAATAGGCTACTGCAGCCTGGTTCGTTTAAAGCCAACATAAAATGATCATCTCAGTCGAGAGCCACGGGTGAGGTGGCCCTGCTCGTGATTCTGTGAGTGACGGGCCTTCGTTGTTTCCGTGTGTGTCCTCCGTGGGCCGGTGGGACGGCACAGGGTACGAGAAGTACAATTCCATGCGAGCTGACCCCGCGCTGTGCTTCCTGGAACGAGTTGGTATGCCCGATGCCAAGGCCATCGCTGCCGAGCAGAGAGGAACAGACATGCTAGCAGATGGCGGTGATGGGTAAGAAGGACATTTTAAAATTTTAATAAACTTTATGTCAGTGTCACATCTACTGGCAGGGTTCAGTTCTTACACGGCACTGTGCATTACATTGCATCTGATTTGGACTTAAGTGATGTTTACCAGTGTAGTCTGTTTATATATCATAATGACTATTTAAACACAATATATGATCTAGATAATCTGCAACTTGTCTGTCTTTTCCAAATGATGACAACCCCCCGCCCCCCAATGCGCGCGCGCGCGCGCACACACACACACACACACACACACACACACACACACACAC
>NW_020173037.1:7667539-7668869 GCF_003031525.2 Neophocaena asiaeorientalis asiaeorientalis
CTCAGTCTCTTGCAAATCAGTGAGATTTAAACATTTTTTAAAATTTTATATAGGGGAGAGTTTGATAGAGAAGATGAAGACCCAGAATATAAACCAACCAGAACACCGTTCAAGGATGAAATAGATGTAAGAACTTGAGTACATTGACTTTTACGGCACCAGTAAAATATTGTATGCTCATATAAGACTTGTTAAACTTTATAGATAACGGCCTTTTCTTTAAAAGATAAAAGCAAAATAAAACCACAAATTAAAATAATTTCTCTTTCTCGCTTTGCTTTTGAGGAATTTGCAAATTCTCCTCCAGAAGATAAGGAAGAACCCATGGAAATACGCGGCCCAGGTATGACTCCCTGAAAGCCGGGGGGAGCAGGGCTGAAGAGTGGGGTGCAGGCCTTGCCTTGCAGCTGGACTGCTGCCGCTTCACCACGGCGGTGTCTTCAAGTGCCGCTTCATCTACGCTGACTCACCTCTTTTGTGAAGAATTCTAATGCCTGTTTATTCTCGGTTTTTCATTCTGTTGAATTTCTTTGATAAAGTAGCTATTTTTTGGATTAAGATAATTTACATATTTATGTTTCAAATCAGGTGGTGAAAACTTTTAAGCATCTTTAGAAATACAGCTCTTACAAACAGGGCATTTGTTAAGCATCTGCCAGTTTATTGAGACACTACTACCCTTTTTTCCTAATGTAAGATCATTAGCTAACAATCATGTGATTGTTTTTTACGTTCAAGATTATCACATTACAGGAGAGCACCCTTATCACGTAGTCTGTGGCACAAAGTATGTTTCTTTATGTAGGATTGACGTACGACCTTGGTTTTTTCCCCCTAAGGAGCTGAGAAAGAAACGGTTTACAAGTTCCACACTAACATCACTCCTTACTTATATTTTAAAAACGAGAGCACTGCGATGCCCTTTCCCATGCTGCCATTTGAATGTTGGCGAGTCATCTCGTTTTGCTGGGAAACCCTGTGTATGGCGAGGTTATGGCTACGCATTCAGAAATCTTCTCTTCGATTCCCCAGGCAAGCACAGCGAGGGCAGCGCTGAGTTAGGCCAGCTGTACTGGCCCAATACCTCGACCCTGACCACCCGTCTGCGCAGGCTCATTACCGCCTATCAGCGCAGCTATAAAAGGCAGCAGATGAGGCAGGAGGCCCTGATGAAGACCGACCGGCGGAGACGTCGGCCCCGGGAGGAAGTGCGGGCCCTGGAAGCTGAAAGGGAGGCTATAATATCGGAGAAACGGCAGAAGTGAGGTTCCGAGGGTCTACCAGCGCCTGATACCTTGCCCTCTCCTCTGTTCTTCTGCACCCGCGGGAG
>NW_020173037.1:7668916-7669197 GCF_003031525.2 Neophocaena asiaeorientalis asiaeorientalis
GAGGAAAAGCAGTAATAAACGTGAAGCCTTTTTACGCAGCCCAAGTCCGGCTAACGTCTCCTTTCTGACAGGTGGACGAGACGGGAAGAGGCGGACTTTTACCGCGTGGTGTCCACGTTTGGGGTTATTTTTGACCCAGCGAAACAGCAGTTCGACTGGAACCAATTCCGAGCCTTTGCCAGGCTTGACAAGAAGTCCGATGAGAGTCTGGAGAAGTACTTCAGCTGCTTCGTGGCCATGTGCCGGCGGGTGTGTCGCGTGCCCGCCAAGCCAGATGGCGG
>NW_020173037.1:7669404-7680927 GCF_003031525.2 Neophocaena asiaeorientalis asiaeorientalis
GCCCATCACGGAGGAGCGCGCCTCGCGCACCCTGTACCGCATCGAGCTGCTGCGGAAGATCCGCGAGCAGGTGCTGCGCCACCCGCAGCTGGCCGAGCGGCTCCGGCTCTGCCAGCCCAGCCTGGACCTGCCCGAGTGGTGGGAGTGCGGCAGGCACGACCGGGACCTGCTGGTGGGCGCCGCCAAGCACGGGGTCAGTCGCACGGACTACCACATCCTCAACGACCCCGAGCTCTCCTTCCTGGACGCGCACAAAACCTTCGCCCAGACCCGAGGGGCGGCTGGCGCCCCAAGGAGGAGAAGGCGGGAGGGGCGGAGGCCAAGGCCGGGGAGGCGGGGGAGGCCGAGGCAGAGGAGGAGGAGGTCGAGGGCGGCGGGAAGGACCGGAAGCAGGACCGCGAGGCCGAGGCCGAGCCCGGCGCTGGGAAGAGCGATCCAAGAGGGGCGGAGGTCGGTGCGGACATGGGGCCCAAGTCCATTTCAGAAAAGGGTTCCGAAGAGGATGAAGAGGAAAAGCTGGAGGACGATGACAAGTCGGAAGAGTCTTCCCAGCCCGAAGGTAACTCCTGGCCCTTCAGGCCTCTCCTGACCCCATCCACGCAGGTGTCTTCCTGTCATGTGACCTGTTATCAGGTTATGCCTAGATGTACGTTTTGCTCTGATATGATGTGTAAGCATGCTATTTCGAACGACTTAACTTCCCAGAAGGAGGGTTTTACAGACACTAACAATTTTAAAACAAATGATGCTTTATTTTTCATTCCGAAGTAACGGGTGGGAGTAGAATCTGGGAAGAACCAGTTCTCTTCCTAAGTCCCAGGTGGGTTGCCGTACCTGCCACGAAGGAAAAGTGAAGCGCCGCGTTGTACTTTTCCTGGTGGAGGAACAGAGGCTCTGCTGGGTCAGAGGTTTGGCTGTCGATTCAGCCGCCTGTGAGACTTGTTCGCAGGATGCCTGACGACTAGTGAGACGTAAGGTCCCTAAGCCTCTACTTCCTCATCTGTAAAACAGGAATGACACCATCTACGTGAAAGGGCCCTTGCAAGCTTTAAGCGACAAGACTTGTAACATGCCTAATACCATTGTAGCCGCAGTAGGTACTCGATAAAATGGAGCTCATCAGCATTCAGATATTAAATCATGTCTTTTCTACACTCCCTTTCCAGCGATATGCTGGTCGTGAGCGATGCACATTAACTCATTTCTCAGCAGGAACTGTCTCGAGAGGGAAGAATTTTGATGAAGAGAGCAATGCTTCCATGAGCACTGCTAGGGATGAGACCCGAGATGGATTCTACATGGAGGATGGAGATCCGTCCGTAGCTCAGCTCCTTCATGAAAGAACGTTTGCCTTCTCATTTTGGCCTAAGGTCGGTGGGGTTTTGTTGTTGTTGTTTTGGTGACCAAAAAAGAATAGGGTGGAGGAAATCATTCTAGCTTGATTTTTCAACTAATTTTAAGGTAAACTCTGACACAGTGTATGAAGATTGTAGATTTTTCTTGTGTTTTTAAAAGAATGATCTGGGAAAGCCCAAAGAAAAAATTCTGTGGAATAACTTTTTTAATAGGATAGGAAAGGTGCCAGGAAGCAAAGCGAGTAAGAAAAAAGAACTGTTCGTAAGGATCTTTGCTTCCTCGCGGTGTTTTAGATTATTTGTCTAGTACCGTCTACGGATTATTGTTTCAAAAGACTCACCCCTCTGACAAAATAAAATGTGTGAATCTTTTTTTTTTTTTTTTTTGCGGTATGCGGGCCTTTCACTGTTGTGGCCTCTCCCGTTGCGGAGCACAGGCTCCGGACACGCAGGCTCAGCGGCCATGGCTCACGGGCCCAGCCGCTCCGCGGCATGTGGGATCCTCCCGGACCGGGGCACAAACCCGTGTCCCCTGCATCGGCAGGCGGACTCTCAACCACTGCGCCACCAGGGAAGCCCTGAATCTTTTTTAAAAAGAATTTTTTATTGTGGTAAAAAACACATACCATGAAATTTACAATCTTGACTGTTTTTAAGTGTGTAGTTGGGTAGAGTTAAATATTTTCAGGTTGTTGTAAAAGAGACCCCCAGGACTTTTTTTTATCTTGCAGGACTGAAACTCCTTCCCGGTAGATCAACTCCCCTGCCCCACTGCCCCTAGACAGCTACTATTCTACTTTCTGTTTCTGTGAACTTGACTGCTTTAGCTTAGATGTGCCTCATACAAGTGGAACCATACAATACTAGTTCTTTTATGACTGGTTTACTTCGCTTAGTGTAATGTCCTCAAGGTCCATCTGTGTCAAAGCACGTACCAGGGTTTCCTTCTGTTTTAAGGCTGAATAATATTCTATCGTGTGTATATACCAGATTTTCTTTATCCGTTCATCCATCATTGGGACCTTTGGGTACCTTCCTCCTCTTGGCTTATTATGGTGCTACAGTAAATGTGAATGGACTAATGTCTCTTTGAGACCCTGCTTTCATTTCTTTGGGAAACATACCCATAAGTGGTATTGCTGGATCATGTGATGGTTCTATTTTTAATTTGGGGGGGGAACCTCTATACTGTTTTCCATAGCCATTGTACCATTTTGTAATCCCAACAACAATGCCCGATGGAACCTGTGTGTACTTTAAAAACTGTGTGTTTTGGGTTTCTTTTAAATCCTGAAGCAGAACTTTCAGATTTAAGACAACTTCATACATTTGGAACCCTGTAATCTTCTGAACTGGGGAGAGGGTGGGCGTTGGCCCATTTGCTCGCATACATTATGAGATAATTCCAAATGTAGTTATCTATGACCCAAGAACAAAGTAGAAATTACTTTTTTGGCTAACTGGCATAATTTGATAATAAATCCCTGTGTAATTTGGGTCTGTTTCTCAGGGTGGAGAGAGAATCATCCTAATCGCCATGACAGGGCTGTCTGGTTTAAAACAAACACAGAAAAGGCTTCCTTCGACTCATCCCCAGGCTGCTCTCCCATAGTATTAATTGTGAAGGAAACAATGTGAAATTTTTAACTGAAGAGTGTACTATCGGAGACATTTTTTTTTTCCTCTGTATGCTCCCTTATTTCCCCTGTTTTGCTAGTCTGCCTTATTGAGTTGAGAAGGCAGCTTCCCAGGTAAGCCGAAAGGTCTATAGTAGCAGGCTTTTAATCTATGGAAACTGGGTCTAAGAGCTGTAATCAGACATTTTTAAAGGACACGCTTCAATGAAACTTGAAGTGATAATAGGTGGGAGATGCAAATTGACGCTCATTAGGTGTTCCTAGGTTGGTGCCCATTCGTAATGCTGAGCTTTATTAATAGCGACGCTAATGATGTCCCACTTCCTGGGACAGGCTGCAGTCCAGCCTGGGGACTGAAGCGCCAGAGCGTCGAGAAGCTGGCTGCAGGCTTCCACTGTCACCTGCTGACGTGCACCAACAATCTTTAGCCTACACAACAGTTACTTGTAAAACATGGGGACATTTTAGAGGTGGTGGTTAGGTAACGTTCTCTCGTTTGTGTGATTCATTGTTCATAATTGAAAAATGCTGTCTTATGTGTTGCGGTCACCTTCAGGCCTCGCACCAGAGTAAAGTGGTTCTGGTGGGTTTGGTTTATATTTCCATGCTCGTTTGCTTTTTGTTTACTTTTGCTTTTCGCTCGCCCGTCTGCTTTTAAGCCTTTTCTGCTCTTCAGCGTCTCAGTGGATGTATTCATCCCGTAATTTTCACCAGGTCTTTGTTACAGTTTCGTGTGGCTTTTCTTCTCCCTCCAGGATCGAGTAATGATAAACCGATTAGACAACATCTGTGAAGCAGTGTTGAAAGGCAAATGGCCGGTAAATAGGCGCCAGATGTTTGATTTCCAGGGCCTCATCCCCGGCTACACGCCCCCCACTGCCGACAGCCCCCTGCAGAAGAGGAGCCTGGCCGAGCTCTCCATGGTGGGCCAGGCGAGCATCAGCGGCAGCGAGGACCTCACCGCTTCCCCTCAGTTGTCCAAGGTCAGTTAGAGCGCTTTGCTGGTGCCGCTTAAACATAAGCTCCCTTGACTCGGTTTGGAAGCTCGTGTTCGCTGGTCCTGCTGAGAACTAAGGAGGCGGCTGTTTCCTCAGCTCCGTTCAGCAGCCTCGGATGTTTAATTCCTTAAGCTTCTCGTTCCCGCTTTCCGCGAGCCGGCCCGTGCAGCAGGTGCAGTTTTGGCTCACTCTTGTGTTGGGATTTCTCAACAGGAAGACGCCCTCAACCTCTCCGTCCCTCGCCAGAGGAGGAGGAGGAGGAGAAAGATCGAAATCGAGGCCGAAAGAGCTGCCAAGCGGCGAAACCTCATGGAGATGGTTGCCCAGCTGCGGGAGAATCAGGTGGTCTCGGAAAACGGACAAGAGAAAGTTGTCGATTTATCAAAGGCCTCGAGAGAGGCAGCAAGCTCTACCTCAAATTTTTCATCTCTTACTTCAAAGTTTATCTTGCCTAATGTCTCGGCGCCCATGTCTGATGCCTTTAAGACTCAAATGGAGCTGCTCCAGGCAGGCCTGTCCCGCACGCCCGCCAGGCATCTGCTCAACGGCTCCCTTGTGGACGGAGAGCCTCCCATGAAGAGGAGGCGGGGAAGGAGGAAAAACGTGGAGGGCCTCGACCTGCTGTTCATGAGCCACAAACGGACGTCATTGAGTGCAGTAAGTCCAGGGGCTGGCTCCTCCCCGCGTGCCCGCGCCGGCGGCCCGGGTCCCGGCTCTGCTGCCCACTCCGGGGCACGCGCCCCTCGGTGACGCGGCGCGAAAGCCGGCCCCTTCCGCTAAAGAAGCAGTCGCGATGGACAGAGTCGTGGTTCTGAGCCGGAAAACTGTGTTGAGCGTTGACGCAGATCACTCGGCCTGAACCATGGGTAGCTTGAGGATTTATTCTGCCCAAGATCCTAATGTATTGATCACTCTCGGAAGAGTAGCCCAAAACAAAAACATGTTCTTCTGAGCCTGTAATCGTTAGCTCTGAACCCTCGAGGTGGAAAAAGCTTCTGCTCTTAAAAGTATCCATCTGTTGGGGGCCTGGCGTTTATTAGATTCGTTCCGTTTCAGACTTAAGATTTTTGTTCGCATGCAAAGCTAGGGATTGCAAATTCTCTTGCCTCCAGAAGCAGATATTTAAAAAATCTCAACTGAATTGAGACCTGTGCTAGTTTAGGTTTGCAAGAAATAGGTCGTTTTCTTCTTCAATTCAAAGGAAATGAGTGCAGTGTAGTCAAAATAACTGTCTTCCTTAACCCGCTTCAACCACTCGCCTCAAAAGCGCCGCCCAGCTAACGATGAGGTTTCACCCCCGAGAACCCGGTTACACGAGGTCTTTTCAAAGCGCTGAAACTGGTACAAGGTACTGTAAGCCTTTGGATTTGAAACCCGAATCAGCACAGAGGTGCTGGAGCTCCTGCCCGAGGAGATGGGATGCCGGCGGCCGGCCCATCCCCTGGGCGGCGGGACACAGTTTGGGAAACGCCGAGGGGAGACATTTGTTTCAATATGTTTTTCCTTATTTCATTCCTATTATTATTTCCCCAGTTTTTTTTTTTTTTTTTTGCGGTACGGGGGCCTCTCACTGTTGTGGCCTCTCCCGTTGCGGAGCACAGGCCCCGGAGGCGCAGGCTCAGCGGCCATGGCTCACGGGCCCAGCCGCTCCGCGGCATGTGGGATCTTCCCGGACCGGGGCACGAACCCGTGTCCCCTGCATCGGCAGGCGGACGCTCAACCACTGCGCCACCAGGGAAGCCCTTTCCCCAGTTTTTATTTCTTGAATTTAGAGGAAACTTAATAAAAGAGTAGGGAAGGCGTGGTCAAGTTAGAGTCTCGAAGTGACAAAATAGCCTTCACTGAAACTTGCCCCCTAGCGGGGTCTGATTAAACCAGAAGCATCCGGGTGGTTAAAAGGTAATTTTCAAAACTCATTACAAATGTACCAGTGGTAGTAATGGTCATTTTTGTCGATCATCTGACTACTTCTAGAATCTTGAAAAATACACCTCACAGTGGATCAGCTGTGATTGTTTTTTCCCTAAGTTAAAACGCCATTTCTAGGTGTGTGGTCCCCAAAGTGGCATCGCCAGCCATTAGCTTCCTGCTGGGAACCACGCTGATGCTTTGATAGGTTTTGTTCACTGAACAAACATCAACAAATCGGGGAGTTCCTGCAGCTCACACACGGCTTCATTTACTGTCTTTCAATTTGAATCTCACGTTTGTCTGTGGACCCAGCGTCAGGGATTAACAGTCAGCGCGACCAAGTGCTTCTTCCTATTGTAGTTATACACCCTATATTAAATAGTCACGGCTGACTTTATTCATTCACGTATTTTAAGCTGTCCCTAGGAATTTGTTTTTTTCCCTGAAGGCATATTTAGCGACCTGGCTCAAATCTCCTAACAGATGTTAAGAGAATGTATTTTAATACATATATATATATTTTTAACTCTTAACTGTTGGAATTTGGGGATTCCTCATTTGGTATTATAGAGGGTTATGTGCATGCACATAAAATACAAGGAGAATGCTGATTGGTCTGTAAATAAACTGAGTACTGAAGAGGTATAGAGGTCGGCAAGGTTACTTGTGTGGAACAAGACAGATCCCAAAATCTTGTGTTAGCATTCAAACTGGAGACCACTGAGCAGCCGTGAAAAGTAAGTAAGTTGTGAGAGCCAACCCCGCCCTGTGCCAGGCACGGGGGACGCGAAGAATAAAGGCCCGACGGGTGCTTGCACCAGAGAACTCAGTGTATAAGATGGGTGACAGATAAATAACAACATACCACTGTTGTGAGAAGTCCCTGGGGTACTTTGAAAACCCAAAGGAAGAATGGGACTGGAGGAGGTGGATATGGGGAGAAACAGGTGGGGCAGTTTCCCTGGAGTTGGTCATACCTTGGTGAAAGTTTGAAGGTTGTATGGGGGTAAGTCATTTGAAAAGAGGGGGCAGGGAGAGCGTGTGCAAAGGGACTGAGGCCAGAGAGAGCCTGTCGTGTCTGGTGAACTGAAAGTTACTGGCCAGGGAATTTGGTGAGGAGGCAGCTTCGGCAGAGATGACCTTGCCGACGCGGTAGGCTGCAAATCACGGAGGGCTGTGATTCTTATGCTAAAGAACTTGGATTTTATCCTGAAGGTGATGCGGGTTCACTTATCAAAATGGCTTAAACAGGGGAATGATGTAACATGATTTTGGAGCAGAGTGGAGGTTGGATTAAAGAAGGGTGGAACTAGAATCAGGTGGACCGTTTAGGAGTAATGCAGTGATATAGGTGGTCAGTGACGGAGACCTGAACCAAAGCGGGAACGGTAGGGATGGACAGATGGGCCTCACTGAAGATGTCTGCGGGTTGAAATAACAGAGTTTGAGGACCAGTGGCTGGGCGATGGTAGAGTCTCAACTCTAACTCAACTCCAGTTAGCATTGATCTTTCCATGTTGCCACACACGCCTCACATGAGCTATTGTACTACTGACAAAAGTGTGCTGACCACAGAGTGCCACAGAGCTAGGTATAAACTGGCTTTGGGAACATTCCTTTAATTATAATTTCTTTAATGATGCTATCCAGGGATCCCCAAAAGAGATTGAGAGGCTACCTTTCATACATATCGGGCTCAGGCTCCACTGCCTGTGTCATGCTCCTAGCGGCTTGCTTAAGATCTCAAGCATGGAGCGGCGATGGACTGTGAATTTTCTACCCCATTACTAATTCTACAGTGTGAAGAAGGATACACGTTCCATCTTCTCATTTCATAGCTGTTCCCAAACCGCCGTTGTTTCAAGTAACTTTCTTCCCTTTATGATCAGAGATCCATTATGCTAGGCTGGCGTCTCCTGGGGCTAGGATGTTGTCAGGATCTCTCTCTTCATGTGAGAATTCCGACCATTGTCAACTTTCTGCAGGAGGATGCTGAGGTGACCAAAGCTTTTGAAGAAGATATAGAGACCCCACCTACAAGGAACATTCCTTCTCCTGGACAGCTGGACCCAGACACGCGGATCCCTGTTATAAATCTCGAAGATGGGACTAGGCTGGTGGGGGAAGAAGCTCCTAAAAATAAGGACTTAGTCGAATGGCTGAAGCTGCATCCCGCTTACACTGTTGATATGCCAAGTTACGTACCAGTGAGTATCACAGAGTGTAGAGTTGGGAGGATTCTTGCTCAGTCAGTCCATTTCCTTCTCCCGTGCGACGGAGCAATCCCTGGTCCCTCTGCCTTTCACTTGACTGTCTCGTCATCTCGGACGTTCCCCAGCTTTTGTCATTGTATATTCTACATTAGAGAAACTAGCTTCAGGTCTGTCGTACGTGAAGGGCAGCCTTGTACTTCTTTGAAAACGCCTAGTATGCATTTCCTTGCTTTTTCCTTCTCCCACCAAATAGATGTGGGTTTTCTTCTGTTACTCTTCACATGGCGTGGTTTCCAGGGGGGTCTCGTTATTGGGAAGACACTCCCCAACGTGCTCTAATTGGTCTCTGGACGGGGTCTGCCTAGCACAGAATATTAGGAAGCTGTTACTGCAGAGATCTGAGCCGCTAACACAGCCCAAGACTTTTTAGCTTCTTTCTTAAACAGCTAACACTCAATGCCGTTTATTAAACATGAGACAGGATCTCCAGATGATTTGTCACTTAAACTGCTTGCGAGCTAGTTCTGCACATGTCTTATGTCCTATAACTTATGTGTTTGAATTTCTTTTTTTTTTTTTGCGGTACACGGGCCTCTCACTGCTGTGGTCTCTCCCGTTGCGGAGCACAGGCTCAGCGGCCATGGCTCACGGGCCCAGCCGCTCCGCGGCATGTGGGATCTTCCCGGACCGGGGCACGAGCCCGTGTCCCCTGCATCGGCAGGCGGACTCTCAGCCACTGCGCCACCAGGGAAGCCCTGAATTTTTGAAAACTTAAGTGTAGGAGTTTACATTTTATCTCGTTGAGTTCCTGCCACTCAGAATGCACCCTCCTGCAAAGGCTCTTTTATCCCTTGGGTTGTTTCTCCTCATGTACAGTCGCATGTCGTAGATGTGAGATCACCTCTGTATCCACTCAAGTCTCTGAGTAGAGATCAGCAAAGGTACCAGACAAAGTTTCCTTTTCAAATACCATGACTTGGTTAAACATGTGAAGAAAAGATTTTAAGCAAGTTATTGAGAGATAAAAGGAAAAGCATGCTCTCCGCTTCTAAGTTTGTTCCTTAAGTAAAGGAAAAAGAGAATAGTCTTTCCTTTCAAAGGAAACTACGGTTTCTAATAATTAAAATGATTCTTGAAACTTCCATAGTAATTGAAAATGGCTTGACTGTTCTGTTTGTCATTTATATAGGAAAGAATAAGTACCAAGTACAATTTTACTAAATATGTTTTTTGTTTTTTTGCAGAAGAATGCAGATGTGCTGTTTTCCTCATTTCAGAAACCGAAACAGAAACGACACAGGTGTCGAAACCCTAATAAATTGGATATAAACACTTTGACAGGAGAAGAAAGGGTGCCTGTTGTCAATAAACGAAATGGGAAGAAGGTAAACATTGGGAAAGGGAATTGATCTCTATGTGATTTCTTTTCCCAGAAAGAAGTGTTTTATTCTGACATCTTTTATAGGGGAAAAGAATCCTGTTTCTTCCAGAATACATGTATATTTATATGGTCTGTGTATGTATATGTGTAGATATACAGACGGGAGGGGGAGAGGGAAGAATTTGTCTGTTTTCTAAATCATTTTCCGAACGCCTCTCCCTAGATGGGTGGAGCTATGGCGCCTCCGATGAAGGATCTACCCCGGTGGCTGGAAGAAAACCCCGAGTTTGCAGTTGCCCCAGACTGGACCGATATAGTCAAGCAGTCTGTAAGTACAGACTCTGCCTTTCTGTCCAGAAAAGTATCTGTACAAAACTGTTTTCCTGAATTTTTCTTTATTTTCTGTGGGCCATTAATTATTCAATGATAACTTATTCTTGGCTTAAAGGAGTTGACATAATGCATCATTTTCATACATCATTAATACATCATCATTCCTTGTATCAATATGTCATTAATCCACCAAGGTGGATTAATTTGACAGCTCTGATTTAAAGGGATTGTATAGAAATATACATTCACAGTCTTAGAGGCAGACTTGCTCCAGGGAGGAATGCCCCAGGTAAACGTGGCTAACAGCATCTATGGAACGGAATTTATGGTGGTTGAGATCCTTAAGATTAACTGTGATTTCTGATTTTAAAATAAACAAATGAAAAAATACAGCAGTTCCACCTAAGCATTAATTTCACTGTTTCTTTTTTAAACTAATGTGTTTAAACGTCTTGATTTCTTTTTGTCTGTCTGTTTAAAGTATACAGTAAAAGTGCTTATTTTTCTTTTGGTATACAGTTCTATCAGTCTTCACACACGGATGGTTTCTTGACTGGCCACCATAATCAGAATACAGACAGTTCTGTGCCTCCCCCGAATTCCTTTGTGTTATCCTCTGTCCCCACCCCTAGCCCAGGGCAACCACTCCCTGATCTGTTCTCCATCCCTAGAGGTTTTGTCTTTTTGAGGATGTCACCTAAACAGAAGCATAAATTACGTACCCTTTTTGAGACGGCTTCCTTCACTCATCACACTGAGATTCATCCAAGTGGTTACATGTGTCACAGGTTTCGCTGCTGCTCAGGCTCCTGTGTGTGGATGTACCCCTGGGTGTGGTTACCCATCACCCATGGAAGGACATCTGGGCTATTTTCAGACTTTGACAATTATGAGTAGAACTGCTATAAACATTCATGTACAGGTTTTTGTGTGAACATGAGTTTTTGTTTCTCCAGGGTAGATACTAAAATATAACTTTAAATTTTCCATAGTTTTCCACTTCCTTCTGATGTGCCATTTCTCGAGTTAGCTATGGATGCAGATATCTTGACATTCACCTCACCGATAGAGCAGCCTTTAACATTTTTTTCTGCAATTCAGCGTAATTCGGTGAGCTGTGTAATGCTAAAAAAGAGAAGTTTTGCTTTCCGAGGTCTGCTCCTTGAGCTTCTAGAATGGAAATAATTGCTTGTGTATTTCCATTACGAATGTCAGTGTTCAGTCCATCACAGAGGCCCGCGTGGAAATGAGGTTTTCTTCCGAAGCTTTTGATAGCCCCTGTTTGCCTCTCCCTTCACTTTCAGGGTTTCGTTCCTGAGTCGATGTTTGACCGTCTTCTCACCGGACCCGTGGTGCGGGGAGAAGGGGCGAGCCGGCGGGGACGGAGGCCCAAAAGTGAAATCGCCCGCGCCGCCGCCGCCGCCGCCGCCGTGGCCTCCACGTCGGGCATCAACCCCCTGCTGGTGAACAGCCTGTTCGCTGGGATGGACCTGACGAGCCTGCAGAGCCTCCAGAACCTCCAGTCTCTGCAGCTGGCCGGCCTCATGGGCTTCCCTCCGGGACTGGCCACGGCCACAGCCGCTGCCGCCGCCGCCGGAGGCGACACCAAGAACCCGGCCGCCGTGCTGCCCCTGGTGCTGCCGGGCGTGGCCGGCCTGCCCAGCATGTTCGGGCTGGGCGGGCTGCTCAACACCC
>NW_020173037.1:7681044-7702771 GCF_003031525.2 Neophocaena asiaeorientalis asiaeorientalis
CGGCCGCGGCCGGCCCCGCGGAGCCGGAAGATGGCGCGTGCAAAGCGGAGGAGAAGGGCAACGAGAACGAGGACGAGAACAAGGACTCGGAGAAAAGCACAGACGCCGTTCCGGGCCCGGACTCTGCGAATGGATCTGTTGGTGCTGCTACTGCCCCGGCCGGCCTGCCCTCCAACCCGCTCGCCTTCAACCCCTTCCTCCTGTCCACCATGGCCCCGGGCCTCTTCTACCCGTCCATGTTTCTACCTCCGGGACTGGGGGGATTGACGCTGCCGGGCTTCCCCGCCTTGGCGGGACTGCAGAACGCCGTGGGCTCCGGCGACGACAAGGCTCCCGACAAGGCCGAGGGGGGCGCCTTTCAGGAGGAGGAGACCCTCGAGGGCAGCGACGCCGAGGAGAGCCTGGACAAGACGGCGGAGTCCTCAGTCTTAGAAGACGAGATAGCACAGGGCGAAGAGCTAGACTCACTCGACGGGGGGGACGAAATAGAAAACAATGAAAATGATGGATAACCAGTACCAGTTTTCAGTTAAAGTGTTTAAAACTTTTGACAAGTGGTAGTCCTACTGTTTACACTCACAGTTAATGTTCATACCTAGTTTTATAAGCTGTTCTGTAACATAGTGTAGCAAAAGAAAAAAAAAGTCCAAGTCATGTTATACAGGTGTGTCAAAAGGTATCTTGGTCATTAAGTATTGTGCAGTGCATTATTTATTATCCCTAGGAGAGATGAAATTTGAGAGATGATCGTGTCTTTTTAAGGAAACTTACATAATGCTCTGCTTTTTTTTTTTTTTTTCTTTTCCTTTTCTTTTGGTACCATTGGTATTATAATAAAGAGCAATTTGTAACCAAGTGGCACGAATGGAAGGAAGTGCTGCTCAAAGGAAGTATGAAGTTATATATTTAATTTTTTAATTTTAATTTTTTTGCTGTGAAGGTCAAGATGAAATTTACCATACATATCATCCTTGCTCATTTGTTTCCCTTTTTGACTACACGGGGGTTCCCGCACTTGCGCATCACACACATCCACACACTCTGACAATCTCCACCTTAGTGTGAAAGTCTCTGTCCCGAGGCGCAGCAATAATAAGGCAGCTGTTGAATGTGAAGGGTCCCTTTGGAAATTAACGTACTGGGAGGGTTCTTGCCAGACAGAACTGCAGTTCCATTGTCTCGTGGTCTTGTAATGCACTGGTATAAACAAAATAAATAGATGAATAAATAAAGAGTGAGAGAAGAGAGAATCAGGTACCTTTTTTAAATTAAAGGACTTCGTTACTTTAGCCACAAGCTAAAACAGCATTACCTCAGCTCTAAACTAGCCTTGAAGTTTACAGACATGACTTTGTAAATGTCTTGTTTTTCTTTGTTGTGATGTCCTTTTATTTTTTTTTCCTTTGAAAACTGCTATCATGTAAGATAAAATGTAAATTGCTGCCAACTGTAGTAATGATGCTTTTAATAAAAGTGACCCATGATATGCAGAGATGTCATCATAGAATGTAGTAGGGGAGGGGAACTGGTTTCACTCTTATTTTTTGTATTCGCAATAGATGCAAATACAGCATTCTGGCCTTTGTACCGTTTCTTGATATATCCTCCTATACCAGATTAGCTGTTGGTAATACGCTCAGCTGATTGTCTTCCGCCTAGACTGGAAGAAAAACCTCACATTACCTTGACATAATTCCACTCCAGATATCTCAACAGAACCACACGCAGAAACCTCCCATTACTCCCTCAAAAGGTCACCCGAGGCCGAGACTACTTAAAAAACGTGTGCAGCGTCTGATAATGTGGTACACCGAGGAACAAAGGGTCAAAAGAAAAATGAGGCTTTAATAGGCACGATATCTGGGTCATTTATCCTCGGTTAATGGGTAGAAAAACACAATGCTGTGGTGTCAGCAAGGGACGCGAAGGCACTCTAGTGTCCTGAGGACCCGGGCTCGGTGCCAGCGTCACGGAGCCCCACGTAGAACGAGCTGAGACCCGCTGCAGCAAGCGCAGGCGAGCGCGAGGACGCACGCGCGCACGCACGCACGCAATGCAGGTACGCGCACGCACACGCACACGTGCAGGTACGCGCACGCACGGGCTGGGAGCCGCTGGTTCGTGCACTCCTTCATGACCTCTGATGTTCAAGGTAAGCTAGAGTTTGAGCTGCTCTGTTTTCACCTTGTAATGTCACCTGACCAAACATAAAGCCCCGTGTCCCTGCAGTTAAAAAGGAGGGGAAGAGAGGGTGAGGGTGGTCTGTGGTGGCTCCCTGCACGCCGCCCCCGGGACGCCCCCCCGCCCGACGTGGCACGAGACGGGCTGTCCGAGTCCCTTTTAGATAACGAGGTTCCGTGAATTAGCATCGCAAGACGAAAATATACCCGTGATGATTCTGGAAAAAGAGCTCCGTGAAGCCTCCACCTTAGACGCCCCGTGGTGGCTTCACCTGTCACGTCACCGTGACTCTTCTTTCTTGAAGAGCGCCTGGGTAGTGCGCGGGCAGGAGAGTGCCTTTTGTAAATCAACTATACTTCAATAAAAACAATAATAAAATTAAATTTAAAAAGAATTTTTTTAAAAGAATAGCTTCGGGAACAGAATTCTTCAAACGTGGAAAATAAGACTAGACTTCCACAAAGTATAAAGAACTTAAATATTTAAATAACTGAAAGACTTTTTAAGCCTTAAAATAGGACCTTAGGTAGGGGGAATATGTTTCACAAAGTGAGTCTTAAAGGGGCTTCTTCTGAAATTCTTTATAGCGTTGGAAGTTTTCCTATGACCTTCTGTAAATAGAGCACACGATGTGACTCTGTCCCGGTTAAAGGAAGATGCTGAGAACAATGACGATCTTCAAAGCAGAGGCATCAATTGCTTGTGGCCAGAAGGAACCCTGACGTGATAGGTAGGTCAGCAGCTGGCCCTGAGTCATCTGGGATTTACCTGTGAAGGTGGCCTTGAAGTCATGCAAGTTCCCAAACGCAAAAAATGCATTTGTTTGTGGTTTTTTTTCCTAATGGAATTAATTCTCGACGTGAGATCTCGAATTTGCCTAAGTAAGAAATATTTTAAATTCAGTCTGATTCTTCATAACCGGTGTTCGTCACGTGCTTGTATAAATTAAGCACTGAGGTGCTCAGTGCTTTCCATGGCGTTTCTGTTTCACCGTCACTTCTCTTCTGTGAGGGAAGTGCTGCTTTCCAGGGGGAAGCAGAGACTTGGAGACTTTAAGTAACTGGCTAGCAGTAAGTACAGGAGCTGGATCTGAACCCAGGCTGTCTAACAGTAGAGCTTCCTTACAGTTTCTTGAAATACTGCACTCTGGTCTCTGAAATAAAATAGTTATTTAGTGATGTTTTGAAGTGTCTAGGGCTTTTGTATTTTTACGTTTCCCCCCCCCCCCCCCCTTCACAAAAAAATACCCCTCCATAAGGGACCTTAAATCTCAGATTGGGGATTAAGAGGCAGTCTATATGAAGCAGAACCTGGAAGAAGAGTGTGATCTCTGACCAGGCAAACTTGAGTCCCAGTTACCTCATTTAAATTTGGATTCATCTTGCCCCATGAATGTTTCTATTTTATGAAGAAGTCAAGTCTTTGGAAAAGATTAACTTCAGCCTCAGAGCTAGCAAATAGCAAACCTGGTATTTCAACTCAGATTGATCTAACTTCTGGGGTATTTCAACCCTAGGCACTTAATCACTGCACTGGGGTGATTAGCATTCATCAACAAACATTTACCGGGTGCTATGTGCTAGGTACTGTTTTAGTGGCAAGAATATAGCGAAAACCAAAAATAGACTAGGGCCCTGCTGTCATTGGGCTTATATGCTAATAGGAAGAGACAGGTGATACACAGATACAAATACAATTTTTGTAGATGGAGGAATACTATTAAATAAGGTGATGGGGTGCTCAGGTCTGTGGAGGGGACAACTCTGCTTACACCTGAGTGATGAGAAGCAGTGGCCAGACAGAGCTGGTTGGAGAATGTTCCAGGCAAATGGAAGAGCCAGTGCAAACGTCCTGTGTTGACAGTGAGCTTGGAGGAAGCAGGGGCAGGGAGCCTGTTTGCCTAGAAGATTTGGGGTCTAGGGACCAAACCGGTACTGGTGGAGGATTTGGATTTCTTTTCTAAGTGCCATAGAAAGTTCCTTGGAAGGTTTTACGCAGAGAAGTGATATCATATTCATGTTTCTAAAAAAATAATCACTACGGCTGCAATGTGAAAAAAATGACTTGTAAAGAGGAATCAGGAGCCCCATTTAGGAGACTGTTGCAGCAGCCTTGGATCAAGGCAGTAGGTAGCAATGGAGACAGAAAGCAGTAAATGGATTTGGGCTATGTTTTAAAGAAATAGAGCCTCCAATTTACATTAAGTGAATAACTTGAATTAACTTTTCAGGATTAGCCCGAAGGTAAAACCAACGGATGAAGAACATACACTTTTTTTTTTTTAATTCCATGATTAGTGTTCATAGAAAAGGTGCTAGGAACAGAAATCTTTCCATCCATGCCCTGTTACAAAGTTATCTTTTCAGTTCAATGAAAATTCTTTGTTAATTATCTCTGGGAAGAGTTTTCCGCGATTGTCCTCAGCAGGTAGCGGAGGTAAGAAGGTGTGTGCATCGTTGAAGTGATGCGTGTGCAGTGAGCATCAGTGCGCCTCCAGAGCCAGCAATAATTTAAATTAGGAAGCAAAGCAATGTAAATGACCTCTACTAACAAGCACTTAAAAGTTAGAATATACCTTATTCATTCAACTTGGCTCTCTAATGAGCAATTTTATGTATTTTCTTAGCACAGGTAAGATTTACCATCGTTTTATAGACATTTTATAGTAAAGTAAACTACATTTGGCAAAATAGATGTATAAATTACCATCCGGAATATTTAATCTAACGTAAGACTCCTTCAGTGAAAGTATTTCATCATTGAATTTTTTGTTGGGAGACTCACCTAATTTGGAGATTTTTTTTCTTGTAGGAGTTAGAATGGTGATTTTCAAAGTAGTTTGAGCTGTATAAATCATTTCTATGTCTAAGGTTTTTGCTGAACTTTCCTAATGCTGTAGACCAAAACTAAAAAACTCCCTGTGTATATGTGTTGGCAGTGTAGGTCCAGCGTCCTAATGGGCCTGTTGGTCTGTAGATCTTATTTTGGATCTACCAATGTAGAGTCGATTTTTAATTTGCATCTCCTTGATGAATGTTTACCATGTAATTTAAATGAAATTGAAGAAAAGGGTAATGACAATTAAAATTTCAAATATTTTTTCATCTGACATCTTTAGCTCCAGAACGGTTGACTCTTATCATTTGTGTAGCTCCTAAACTGGTTGAAATTTTCATCAATTGAACAAGATGGCAGAACCCATCTCCAAACGCAATACAGACATGTTATTTAAGTGCAGTGCCGTCTCCCAGTATGTTTCTTCCTGTGAACCTTTCTCACTCGTGAGGTCTTTACTGGGCTCCAAGATAAATCTGTCATGGTGAATCTGAGTTACAGCTGAAGGACAGCATAATACGATTTATTTCTAAGGTATAATAAAGAGAAACACTAAGTCAAAATATTGTTTAGGAATCACTTAAGACTCTACTCTTGGTGGTTTCCTCCATCGTCCCTTGCCTGCCTCTGCATTTTGATCTGAAAATTACAGGAATTTTGATTGATTTCAAAATTACAAATGAGAGGAACCCGATTCTTTTCCGTGACTCAAGCCAGGTACTGCAGTAGCTTCACATCCTTTGCAGCCCCAAACCATCTCCTAATTGTCAGCTGCAGTTAACGCGACTTCAACTTGAATGTAGGCTGGGTGACTGAAACCTAAGCGGGCTGTAAATTTAATAGTTTGGGGAGCACGCATCACGTCTTGGAACGGAAAATTCATCGTGTTCAACATGTTTCACCATGTTTCCTTGGGAGTCGGGAAGCTCTTAACATTTTAGAATTCAGCATTTGTGTTTGGTAATAGGCACTTGTGAGTTAACCCACAGCACAGCCTGGCGAGTTAGCTCAGAGTTCTTGCCACCAGCCGTTTACCTGGTGAGGCAGGATCTCTTGCCCAAGTCTGAGTGCTGAGACGGGTGTGGTGGCGAAAACTAGTATTTAGACTCCTCCAGTGTAAGCCGTGTCCAGCAGTGGGCTGTCTGTGTGAAGTATAAACCTGCCGTTCTTGTTAATTCAAGTCCGTGAGCTTAAATAAAAACTCCCAACCTAAAATAGAATAAGCTACACACTCTATTAATAACAGCTGATGTTGTGATCTGGAGAACAAGCCAGAAGGTTGCAGTCTCTCATGCTGCAAGACCAAAGTACGCCAGGACGGGATGACTGAAAGATGTCCAAGTTAAAAAAAAAAAAAGTGTATACAATTACGAGCTTGCTTTATTTACATCCATGCTGATTTTATGATAGAACCTGCGCAACTGATAGTCTAAATGTCTTTGCACGTTCTTGAAGCTTATTCCTTAGAATTTTTGGATAGTGAATCGCGTATCTGAAAGGCCCTAGCAGGCAGCCCCAGCTAAGTCTGGGACTTGAAGTCCCTGCAGGGATGGGACGCGGCCTTGGCAGCCTCCACCCCTACAGGGCTTTTCTGGGCAGTTGTGGCTCTCAGGACGGATTTGCATATCTGTAGCTGCAGAGCTCCTGTTCTCTCACGAGGCTGGAAGCCCTGCGAGGCGCCTCTGGGATCCTTTCCATCTGATTGTAAGTGTCCCTGGAAAATGAGAGCAGCCACCGTGTCTGACTGCGGAGGCATTGTTCTTGCTGGACGAAGCTGGCCTGCTTCTCAGCCGCTGGGTTTCTGCTGCCTCAGCCTGGCCTGCTCTGGGGAGCCGCTGGACTGACTCAGTGGCCTGAAGGGTTACATGAAACGGTTTAAAATTCTCCCTTTCCCCCTCACTCCCCAAAACGTAAAGTTACAAACAAACCCCGAACCCCCTTTTCTTTCGAGCCTCATCTTGTGCAAAGCCTGTGTGTTCTGAGAGGAAACAGAGAGAGTAACACAGCAATGGCAACTCAAGGACAAGGGGCTCAGCTCTGCCCCTCAGCCTCCAGACGGCTCTTGAGAAAAAAAACACCATTGGCCATCAGGACAGCCTGCGGGGGGGAGGACAGGATGCAATTAAAGCTGAAAGTGTCCCTTTACGTTTCAACCAGAAAGCTGTCCATTGCTAGGAGATTCTCGGGTATCAAATGTTTATTACCATTAAAATCCTCCCGTGGGGGACAGTCACCGCGAAAACCTAAATACTGTTTGTAATGTCAGAGAAACAAAAGCTTTTGTGTTTATGTTGTTGTTGTTTTATTTTTGGCTGTGTTGGGTCTTCGTTTCTGTGCGAGGGCTTTCTCCAGCTGTGGCGAGCGGGGGCCACTCTTCATCGCGGTGCGCGGGCCTCTCACTATCGCGACCTCTCTTGTTGCGGAGCACAGGCTCCAGACGTGCAGGCTCAGTAGTTGTGTCTCACAGGCTCAGTAGTTGTGGCTCTTGGGCTCTAGAGCGCAGGCTCAGTAGTTGTGGCTCACAGGCCTAGTTGCTCCGCGGCATGCGGGATCTTCCTGGACCAGAGCTCGAACCTGTGCCCCCTGCATTGGCAGGCAGATTCTCAACCACTGCACCACCAGGGAAGCCCCTGTTGTTCTTTTTAATGTGGTTTGGGAGCACTACAGCTCTGACCTGTGAAAGGTGAGAGGGGACTGGGCGACCAAGGTGGAAAATAGACGCAGGAAGAAAAGCAGTTTTGCAAATCATCTGGCGTTCCTCCTTGTATTTGGAGCTCAAATGACTAAATGGCCAAAAACTCATCTCCAGTCCACACGTTCCCAACATGCTTGAACTTATTTCTCTGTGTACGTCCGTGTGCACCAGACAGCGCATGATTTTACCTTGCAGGTGGTGTATAGCATTAAGGCACAGGGAAAAGGGAGAACTGGTCGCAGCGCTCCCGTTGTCTAAAGTGCTGCTGACGCGGCACATGTATCCTCATGGGTGACGGGAGTCTGGTGCCTCTCCCTGCCCTCAAGGAAACACAGAAATCCACCGTAACTGGAGGGTTTAGACAGACTTACGGTTTTAATAGCCGTTCCAGGTACACAATATCCTGGCCAGTTGATTGTCAGCTGTGTGTAAATGTATTGAATACTTCAGGAGGGCCTGAGACCACAGATCCTGGAGGAGGGGGGGACAACGATGGGTTGTCCTCGGCTCCAGGTAATTTTAGCTCCCTGCACCTGACAGCCTCATTTCCAGAGCACCAGCAGCTTGAATTGATCTCGATTAACTCGAAGGCGAGGCCATCTGGGCTTCTGAATCATTGCCACCACCACCACCCCCCCAAAAAAAGTTTAGAAATGTCAGCTGCACGGCTCACACGTCAGCCCCTCCTGCGTGAACGTGGTAGTGATGCCTCTTTTCTTGTTGGTGCACCAGCGGTGATCTGAAAATGGCGGCGGCGGGGCCGAGGACAGGATCCCCGCGGCCCGTGCCCACGGCCGATTTCCTCCTGGACCTGGACACCCTTGCTTGGTGGATTCAGGCAGCCATTCTGTGCTCCGGGCTTCCTACAAGAAGCCTCCTCTTCTCTCAAGGACAAACGTCATGGAGTCTTTTTGTGTACGAAGGACACTTTTGTTCAAGCTCGCTAGGGAGAGGGAATACTAGGCATCATTCTTGTTCTTAAGCAGCCACCATCAGTTGGCAAATACTTAATGTGCAGCTAGAGGGTGTGCCGGGGGGGGGGCGACGCGGGACAAAGGGTGTAGTCGGGCTCCTTGCTCTCTGGGCCCTTCGCGTGTTGCTGACGCAGTGCGTGTAAATAGTATATACCTGCCTGCGATTTCGAGATTTCAGAGCACGAATGCAGGCGTTATCTCAGCTGATAGAACTTTGAAACCGCAAGTTAGTCGTGAGTTTAGAGATGGAAGATACTAAGGCTCAGCCATCCCAGAGTAGCATGCAGGCAGGTGTTTGGACTGTAAACCCAGAGAACTTTCTACCATGTTATGACAGCCGGCAGGCAACGCCACTATGCACAGCGGGGCAGCCCTGCACGGCCAGAGTTCCGTTCTCCTCTGAGCCTCACCGCTGTCGTTTGTAAACTTGGAATAAAAATAAAAATAACACCAAACATGCCTTCCTTGTAGTGTTGTGGGAAGATTAGAAATTGTGACTGTGCAAAGTCCTTAGCGCCTGGCACCGAATTGACACGCAGTAAAGGATGACTTTAAAATCATCCTGAAACTAACACAGCATTGTAAAGCGGTTGTACTCCAATAAAAAAAAGTCTTAACAAAAGTAAATAAAACCATCCTCATCTATCGAGTTAGCCAAGCAGCACAGGAGGTGCAGTTGAAAAGCACTGAGGGAGGGGCTGGGGTGACGGCTCTGCAAGGAACGTCCCACAGAAATGAGGCTGATGCCCGTCCTGAAAACGCTGGTGGGTAAGAGCACTGCAGAGCCTGGAGGAGGGAGTCTGGGTGGCGGCGAGGCTTCCAGGGCGCTGGCCCTCAAACACCAGAGAAAAATACGAGTGGCACTGGGACCTGGTACATATTCACATTTGGATATGAATTTTTTTCAAAACTTCATACAGTATAACATATCCTAACTTCCTCTAACGCACTCTTCTCTGTTGTATCCTATTCCATTAAAAAAACAAATGTGCACGCCCCTCTAAATTGATTTTAGGATACAATAATGGATGGTTATTGGAAAATTATTTGAGTAAATTGAAATTTCAGTTATTTCAATAAATTGAAATCTATAATTGCCTGCTTTGGGGAAAATTGTGCTTTAAAACAAGGACTTTTAACTTGGGCCTGTGGGTGGGCTTTGTGGGAGGGACAAAGCCCTGTGGGAAGGTGGCCTCAGATATCCTGGAGTTGGACGCACAATTGTGTGTGTGCGTTTTTCTGGAAAGAGTGTCCCTAAGTTTCATCTGGTTTTCAAAGCATCTGACTCCCTCTTTGAGAGGGTGGTGAGAAAGAGAACCAGAAAATTAAGTTTGCGTTGACTGGGAATTGCTTTTAATGCCACTTAGAAATGGAGAACCGATGAAAGACCAGTCCCTGAAGAGGAAAACCCAGTTCACAGTTAAACTGAGCGTCCTCCACGCGTCTCCTGGATAGAGGATGCCTCTCTCCATTGTGTAACAGCCAGCGATCATGACTGCCCCCCTTTTCAACTGCAACAAGTCGGGATGGAAAGAGCACCCACCATATAGGCCTGTTTTGAAGACTGGATGAGATAACGCGTATAGAACAATGAGCAGGATGGGCACAAGATAAACACGTTCACAATGTCAACCATTGTGCACACGGACCCTGCGTGACGGTGGTACCACAGGGAAGGTTGTCCCATTGTATCTGCTCCATCCTTGTATGAGTGTGTGTGTTTGTTTTTAGTAGAATGAATTATTTCCCTCATTCATCAGGATGGAGGCTGATAGATAGAAATTCAGGGCAATCAAGTATATGTCTGGGCCTGGCCGCACGGTCCTCGTACAAAGCTAGAGGATAGAAACAAGTCCTTTCCTCCCTCTCTGGCTTCTGGAAGCCGGCCCCAGGGCCGGAATGGCATGCCTGCCAGGCTACCCCGGGTTCCTGGGCGCCCGTGTGCCTTGCTTTCCAGATGGCAGATAACACCCAGGACCTGTACTCGGGCGCCTACTCACCCTTCCGTATAAAAATCAAATCAGAAGGAAACAAAACAGGCCCGAGAGAGTTGCCCTCCACTTTCCATCCTTATGAAGGAGAATGTGAGTTGAGAAGGAAGGTGCCTCTGTGTGTGCGTTGCTTGCCTTTGGGGGAGGCTGGATTTCTGCCTTCTTATCTGCGAAGCCCACCACATTGTCTGCTGTCAGGCGGCTCAGTCGTGACGCCTGGCTCCACACAGCAGCGGCTCTGCTGGACACAGCGGTAGGCAGTGCGGCAGCTCAGGCTGTGCTGGACACAGATGGACCGTGAGGTCAGGTCCTGCTCCCAGGAGGGGCTGAAATGCAAGCAAACAAGTCCTCTGCCAGAACCAGCTCTTCTTTTCTGGAGCTTGGCTTAAAAGGACACAGAGAAAAGGTTTCTCTGGTTTTAACAGCTCGTACCTGGTAACGAATGAAGATGTATATACCTACAAGAATTAGGCCTATTTGTTTTATTTATTTTTTTATAAATTTGTTTATTTTTGGCTGTGTTGCGTCTTCGTTACTGCGCGCAGGCTTTCTCTAGTTGTGGCGAGCAGGGGCCACTCTGTTGCGGTGCGCAGGCTTCTCATTGCGCTGGCTTATCTTGTTGTGGAGCACGGGCTCTAGGCACACGGGCTTCAGTAGTTGTGGCACGTGGGCTCAGTAGTTGTGGCTCGTGGGCTCTAGAGGGCAGGCTCAGTAGTTGTGGCACGCGGGCTCAGTAGTTGTGGCACATGGGCTTAGTTGCTTCGCGGCATGTGGGATCTTCCTGGACCAGGACTCAAACCCGTGTTCCCTGCATTGGCAGGCGGACTCTTAACCACTGCGCCACCAGGGAAGCCCTAGGCCTATTTGTTTTAAATCAGGTGTTTTCCACTGGGAAAAGGCATGCTGTGCTATAGGCTGACTTGAGTTCCCACCACACAGTTGATACGCTGAAGCCCTGACTGACCCCCGCTCCCCCCGCCAGTGATTCAGCATGTGACTGTATTTGGAGACAGGGTCTTTCAAGAGGTAATTAAGATAAAATAAGGTCCTATCAGTTGGCCCTAATCCAGTGTGGCTGGTATCCTTATAGAAAGGGGAGATCAGGACACAGACCAAGGGAAGACCATGTGAAGACACGGAGAGAAGACGACCGTCCACAAGCCAGGGAGAGAGGCCTCAGAAGGAACCAACACTGCGGACGTCTTGATCTTAGTCTTCTGGCCTCTAGAACAGTGAGAGAATAAATTTGTTGTTTCGGCCACCCCATTCGTGGTACTTTGTTACAGCGGCTCCAGCAAACTAACACCCTGTGTGCTTTATGAATTCATATAGTAACAGGTTACAAGTCTGGCCAGCCACATGAGAAAAGGAAAAAATAAGAAACCATCACAGAGAAGTAAAAAACAGTGGCGAGGAATATGGACTTGGGTTGGAGTGAGTCTGCTTGAGTCTTACCCAGCCAATTACAAGTCCATGCCCAGAGCAAGCTGCTCTATCTCTCTGGGGCTGTTTGCTTAAATGTGATGGTGATGGTGGTGGTGGTGGTGGTGGTAGTGCCCACTTCACAAGCCTGCCGGAAGGATTCAGCCGTTTACCATGTGTCCAGCACTTAGCACTGAACCTGTACCTAGACGTACTATCGGAGTGATTATTTTGTTACTATTGCAAACCTGACACTCGGCTCCAAGTCTGGAACCTCCTCCTTCCCAGATGTGTGACCTTGAGGAGGTCACCGCCCCCTGGGGATACTTCATCTACACAGTGAAGGCCCGGGCGACACTTGAGGACTCTTTCAGCACTAACGTTTTATTATTCTAATAAATGTTGATATGAACCGTTCTGCAGGAGCAGTGAAAAAGCTTAGCGAGTTGAGAGAAGCGTAACAATTTGGGGGGTTTCTATACTCTGTGTGTTCATGGTTGAGAAACCGAAGTAAATGTGGTGCCTTTAAGGAATGACCTTCCAAATGATTCCCTTAAAAAATAACTGTACCCTTGGATTCTGTAGGCATTAACACAGAAAGGAGGGGGAAAAAATACTTCTGCTTTGAAGCAGTGCAAAGTGACTGCAGTAAATCTGTTTCGGTATCATCGTGTTTGACTTTAAGAAAATGGCTGAGCTATGGACAAGGTAATTCAAGAAGATATAAATGGCTGCGTTATAATAAGCAGACACCTATTTTAAGCATGATCTATGTTTTTGAGAAAATTCATTACAATGAGTCTTACAATACCAACCTCTTCAATGAATTTTTCATGTCTGCATACCAAGACGTATATAAAACGATCGTAATCATGTACCTTTGGGGCAATGCTGAGCGCCAGCTGTTTCGGGGATGATTTATAGGTTGCCACGCTCAAGGTTAATAATAAGGGCGAAACAGGTTACAGTGTGCCATGTATTTATGTCAGGTTAGAAGTTCAGTTAGTGGAGATAGCGTGTTCTAAGGAAGCACACACTTTTAATTATTTTCTAACCACCCTCCCCCTACCTCATTTCTCTGCAATAAACTAAAAATAAATGATGTTTTACATAGGGAACCCTTTCCGCCAAGTGTATCTTCTGGTTACTGTTGGCCTTATTTAAAGGGAAACGACTGCTAGGAGTTATTAGCTGTACATATGAAAACACAGCTTGAAGGTACTTGAACATCTGTGCAATGGGCCCACGTAAAGGGTATGATGGAGTTTTGTAAACATCAAGGTAATTACGCCCTTTGGAATGGCAGCATTTTGCTGCTGGCAGGATTTCTAGCAGGATTTTCAGAGATGTGACACATACCAGCCACAAGTCCATATCCAGAAGCACTAAAATGTGACTTGTCTCCCTTTGGAGACAAAATCATTGCATCAGTTTCATAAAAATCTCAAAAATATTCGCATTTTGAATTGAGACAAAAATTTTTATCTTATCCTAGGAACCTTTTTTTTTTTATAATAAATAATGAGAAAAAAATTTTTTCTGCAGAGAGTTGAGTTCATTGTGTTCCTCATTAGTCATCTTTGGTCTATAAAAGTCTCTCTCTTCTTTCATTTCTTTTTTTATTCTCTTTTACCCCAGTTCTGGTCTCTCAGCTCCCACTCACCTAGGAGACACTTTCTAATGTGTTTATCACAGATATATGCTTTAGTTTTGCTTATATTTTTTTCAAAATGTGTGTTGTTTTGCGTGCACACATATTTAATTATGTAAATGGCAGTTTGTGTATCTCATTCTACTTTTTAATCTTGTGAGTTTATCTTATTTTTAACAGCTTTATTGAGATATCATTGGCAGACGTTATACTGAACATGTTGAGATAAGTTTGGACACCTGTGAAACCATCACCAAAATCCAGATAACGACAGGTCCAGCATCCCTCAGGTTCCCTCTTGTTTCTTTGTAACCCCTCTATTCCTGCCCCTTCCCACCCGTCATCTCCAGGCAACCACTGATCTGCTTTCTATCACTATAGATTAGCTTGCATTTTCTAGAATTTTCTATAAATGGCATTCTATGGTGTGTACTCTTCTTTTTTTTTTTGTCTGCCCTCTTTTGCAAAGCATGACTGTTTTTTTGTGTTTTTGCGGTACGCGGGCCTCTCACTGTTGTGGCCTCTCCCGTTGCGGAGCACAGGCTCCGGACGCGCAGGCTCAGCGGCCGTGGCTCACGGGCCCAGCCGCTCCGCGGCATGTGGGATCTTCCCGGACCGGGGCACGAACCCGTGTCCCCTGCATCGGCAGGCGGACGCTCAACCACTGCGCCACCAGGGAATCCCAGCATGACTGTTTTTGAGATTCATTCGTGTTGTGTGTATCAATAGTTCATTTCTTCCTGTGGTAGCCTAAGTAGTATTCCATTATATGGATATATCAATCTATGTACCTAGTCACCTGCTGATGGACATTTTGGTTTTTTCCAATTTCTGGCTGTTACAAGTAAAGCTGCTATGAGTTTTTTAATAGAGAGACACTTCTGTTACTTTTGGATAAATGCATAGAAATGGAACACCTGTATTATGTGGTAGGTATAAGTTTAACTTTTTATAACTGCCGAACTTCTTTCCAAAGCAGTTGCAGTGTTTCATTTTCCAGCCAGAAGTGTTCCAGTTCCTCCACACACTTTGCCAACACTTGGTGTAGACAGTCCTCTTAATTTTAGACATTCTAATAGGTGCATAGACATTCTAATAGGTGCATAGTAGTGTATCATGATGGTTTTAATTTGCATTTCCCTAGTGACTAATGATATTAAGGACCATTTATGTGCTTATTTGCCATCTGGGTATTTCCTTTGCAGCGGTGTCTGTTCACATCTTCTGCCCGTTTGTGGAGGAGGTTGTTTTCTTATTATTGAGTTTTGAAAGTTATTTTTATAATCTGGATACACTTGTATAATTTGTGAATATGTTCTCCTGGTCTGTGGCTTTTTTTTCATTCTCTTAATAGAGCCTTTGGAAGAGCAGAAATGTTTAGTTTGGACGAAGTTCAGTGTATCAGTTTGTTTCCCTCCTGGGTCATGCTTTTGGGGTTGTATATGGACTCTATATTCTGTCCCAGTAATCTGTTTGTCTATCTTGATGCCAAAACCACACTGTCTTGATTACTGTAGCTCTTTAATAATTCTTGAAGTCAAGTAATCTAAGTCCTCCAACTTGATTCTTCTTTTTCTAAGTTGTTTTAGCTATTCTAGTTCCCTTGTATTTCCATAACAATTTTAGTATTCACTTGTCAATTTTTAGGAAAAAAACCCACAAAAACCTGCTGGGAATTTGATTAGGGTTGCATTGAGTCTACCTACCAATCTGAGCAGAAACATCTTAACGGTATTGAATTTTCCAATCCATGAACATGATATTTTTTAAAAACCCTTTTCTCTTAACATTGAAAATTTAAGCTTAATTTATGTTCCTATGTGTATAGTTACTGCATTGCTTCTAACTCTTGCTTAATTTCAGCAAGAGTATTAGTTTGCTTTGACAGCTGTAACAAGTTACACATACCTAAAGGCTTATAACATCCCCAAAGTATTCTCTTACAGTGCTGGGGGTCAGAAGTCTGAAGTCAGTTTCACTGGGCTAAGGTCAAGGCGCTGGCCACACTGGTCCCTTCTGGAGCCTATTTCGCTGCCTCTTCTTCAGATTCTAATGGCTGCTTGTATCCTTTGGCTGTGGTCCTTCCTCTGTCTTCAGAGTGCATCACTCCAGCCTCTGCTTTGTCCTCGCGTCTCTTTCTCTCATTCTGACCCTCCTGCCTTCCTCTTACAAGGATGTTGTGATCACATCAGGCCCACCCAGATAATCCAGGATAATCTCCTCACCTCGAGATCCTTAACTTTATCACATCTGCAAAGTAATAGTCACAGGTTCCAGGGGTTGGGACAGGGACACCTTTGGGAGCATCATCCAGCCTCCACGTGCCACGTGCATCCACCGCATTGTAGGTACACACTCTCCCAGTGCTGGACACCAGGTTGGCCCCTACTCTCCATCACTCCAGAGAATGCTGCAGAGAGCATCTGCATTCATGTCTTGTATGGACTTCCATGCAAACTTCCTTACGATGTGCACTCAGAAATGAGGTTGCAGGGTCACCGATGCGTGCCTGCACTCGCTGTCCTGAGCAGTGATGGGCTGCTCGCCAGAAGTGCTGCACCAGTCTGCCCTCCACCAGCCCAGAACCAAGGTTGCCCTACCTCCACATCCGCCCCAGCCTGTGCCATTGTCTATCTTTCTCACTGTTGCCAGATGTAAATTTATGTCCTGTGGTTTTATTTTCATTTCTCTATTTACGAATGAGTTTGAGCAACTCTTCTTGTTTATTAGCGTTTTTGGTTTCATTTTGTAAATTGCCTGTTTAGCTTCTTTGCCTATTTTTCTATTGGGATTGCTTTTTTTTCTGGTGAATTTAATTTTACTTAGAAAGTCAGTCTCCAAACCTATATCAGAAAGATCCTATCCTAGGCTTTCTCGACCTCTTGGTTTTACATTTCACACGGAGAATTCCATCTATCCGGATGTCATCTTTGTAAGTGCTGTTATGTAAGGGTGCAGAGTGGTGCGTCTCTCCTTAGAGTGAACCAGTTTCCCCATTACCAGCTACTAAAGATTCTGTACTCTCTCCATTGGTTTATAGTGCCACCATGATCATATGTTAACTTCGTGTGTTTGTGTGTGTGTATGTGTGTAATATTCCATTAGCCTCTTTGTTCTTGTACCAATATCACATTTTCCCCCCCGTGGCTTTATAATATACTTTATTATCTAGTGTGGAAAATCCTGGATTTAGATGTTTTATTCTTCCATATACATGTTAATGTAAGTTTAAGTTCCTCAAAAATTCAATTTCTAGTCATGATCATGATTGCATTGCAATCACAGGTTAATTTTAGAGACACTGACACAAACTATTAAATCATCCAAGAGCGTGGACCATTTCCCTGTTGTTTTTCAGGTCATCTTCTGCGTTCCTCCTCAAATTTAGTTTTCTCCGCAGAAGACTTCAGGATTCTTAGACACTTCATAGATTTTGTTGCTATTATGAATGAAGGATTTTATTTTATTTTTCATTAAAATTTCTAGTTGGTTGGTTTCCGCTATTTAGTAGGTTGATCACACTGACTAAACCTGGCGAAGCTCTTGGTTAGCTCTAACGGTTGGTTGTTGATTCGTTCAGCACCGCCGCCCCAGGTGGGTGACCCTACTATCTGCAAACAATGCCAACTTATCACTCTAGGAAACATTTCCCTCCAGAATCCTATGAAAGCTTCCTTGCCTAAATCAGGGAGTCCTCTTGCACGACATCTGTCCTTTTCTTACTTAGTCTAATAACATTTGAAGTATACTTAACGACCACTCTCCTACTGTCATTTCAGTGTACCTGTGAGCAACACAAGAATGGAAGAGTTGTCGTTTACAAACACGTAATTACTCAACATTATTAAATATACGCTGCCTGCTGGCCTTTCTCTTTAGGATTCTTTGTTTAGTCAACACTTTGAAATTTAGTTAAGAAATAAAATGAGAAGACTAAAATTCAGAAAACTTTCAGAACTAAAGATGAAACACCGTAATGACATCACATCCCCATGAATTATCCCTCTTTCAACCTTCTGGGGATTACTAAATCTTTTCCTTGCTTTTCAAGTTTTTTGTTTAATATAGTCAGTAGACTACTCAAATCTAACCTGTTCTACAAAGGTTGGGTCCGTTTTTCTGAGTCAATTTCACATTATATTTTTTACAGGGAACAAATAACTTGGAACATTTTTTTACACTCCACACATCTAGGAAGTGTGTGGTATCGTGGTTTATACTTGCATGGTTGTCCCAAAGTTATTCTAAGTATTTGTTATGTCTTAGCTCATTTGAAAGTTCTGATTCCTTTGACTGAAATATTTGAGGGGAACTTGTCATTAGGTCCGGTGCTGGGAAAAATTGGAACGAGAATGAATTTCTATTTTATGCAACACCTATCTAACACTCCATTGCGAGACATACCCCAGAGACAGGAGTTCCAGGAGAAGTGTAGCCTGTGGCCCTTCCCCTAACATCCTGAGCTTGTCCGAGCTGGATCCAACTGGAGGAAATCAAGCCCAAGCCTCTCAAGTTACAGATGAGGAAACCGTCTCCAGCCCCCACAGCGAGAGGCGGGTATCAACACTCAGGTGCACGAACTCTCACCCCAGGACTCCTTCCAGCAGCGCCCAAAATGCTCCGCCTTATACCTTATACAAGTGGTTACCGCGGACGACACAGAGGGAGAAGGAAAGGGCAGATATATCCTAAATAATAACTAACACTCTATAATTTTAGGTAATTTTCTTTAAGAGTCATATCAATAATAGATAATGATAGTTAACATCATGACTCCTTGCTATATGCATTTTATGCAAATTATCTCATTGAATCCCTACAAAAGCCCTAAGATACAGGTGCTTCAATTGTCATTTCTTTTTTTTTTTTTTTGGCAGTACGCGGGCCTCTCAGTGTTGTGGCCTCTCCCGTTGTGGAGCACAGGCTCCGGACACGCAGGCTCAGCGGCCATGGCTCACGGGCCCAGCCGCCCCGAGGCATGTGGGATCTTCCCGGACCGGGGCACGAACCCGCGTCCCCTGCATCGGCAGGCGGACTCTCAACCACTGCGCCACCAGGGAAGCCCATCATTTCTACTTTATAGATGAGAAAACAGGACAGTAACGTCATGTAACTTGCCTAAGAGGCCACAACTGGAAAGTGGCAGAGCAAGGACTTGAATTAAGGGATCATAAGTCTGTGTGCTTAACCATTACCCGACAGTGAGCAGTTTTCTTACCTCCACTTTACAGCTATGGACCTGAGGTCCAGCCCAGTGTGGCAGAGTTCTTGGTTACAGCTCACAGTAACCGATTTTGGCTCATTTAAGTAGGAAGAGAAAACTTATCAAAACGCATGACTCCAGGTTCCAAGAACACTGCATCCAGAGGCTCTCCAGGGAGCTTCCTGGAGCCTATCCATTGCCCCCTCTGTCCCACTGTGGAGCAGCAACTCCATTTCCTCTTTATAAGCAGATTAATTACTTCAGCCCCAATCCCTAACACCCCCATCACCACACACACACACACACACACACACACACACACACACACACTTTTTTTTTTTTTCTCTCTTCATCCAATGGAGGAGGGTCATAAAATGTCCAGGTGTGAGTCTCAGCTTCAAGTACAGTGGAACCAGTGCCACCCCACCTGGAGGAAGCATGCTCTCCTTGTTTATTAAGACCTCTAAACAAAGCCCAGTGCTGTGGGATCAGAAAACAGAAGGGTTCCAAGTGATCGTGAGGTCATACCATTCCCACAATCCACCGTATTCACAGGTGGAGGCACCACGTGTTGATTGCTGGCTCAACACATTCTGTGTACCCTAAATCATTAGGTTGAATGGCCTAAACGCACCATTTTTGTAGGTCAAAAATGGTCGTGTAATGGCAAGATCATTTGGTTCAATTTAAGGGCAAGATTTCTTTTTTCTACTTTTCCTGTCACTAGAACCAAGTCTTCAGTAGGTTATTCTGCTGTTCTATAAGGGCATCTGCTTCTGAGAAATGGGCTACAGGGTAAAATCAGTGAGTCCCATGGACACCAGCCCATTGTCTGTCTTCTCTCCCTCAGAAGTAAGTGCTTTGGCGAGACGTAATTGTGTGTGAATGTGAGATACCATCAGTAATCATTAATAAGATACCATCATTAATAAGACATCCAGGGCTTCCCTGGTGGTGCAGTGGTTGAGAGTCCGCCTGCCGATTCAGGGGACGCGGGTTTGTGCCCCAGCCCGGGAAGATCCCACATGCCGCGGAGCGGCTGGGCCCGTGAGCCATGGCCGCTGAGCCTGCGCGTCCGGAGCCTGTGCTCCGTGGCGGGAACAGGTCATGGAGGAAGAAGCATGGTAGGAAGAAAGGCAGATGCACTCCAAATCCAGAATAAGTGTTTATCCCAGTAAGGATGAATCGCTACCTCTTTAATTATGGAAAAGATCCAGTGTAATTAACTAGCCACCAGGAAGCTGGCTGCTCCTCCTGGGGATGGCACCGTATTGACACTTAGGGTTAATCACTGCTGCTGACAAGCTGGATACTCAGCCAGGTGAGGACATGCCCATGTTTTTGAGCCCTTGCTTAGCTTCGCTGGCACCCTTCATGGCCACTTACTTCATGAACCTATTGAGTGAGCCCAGATGTTGACTGATAAAATAGGTCATCACATCCACCTTAGTAAAGAAAGCCTCCTCCATCACAAGGGACTTTTGGTGAGTGTTTATTACATGGCATTCTCTGTGCCTGTTCTTAGAGGCCAGTCCATATTCTTTCCCTAACCTGGTCACCAGCTCTTAAATTTTACTCTTTCCCATTTCCTTACCGTATGGCTAAACAATTAACCACTGCCTGTATAGACTGATCAGCTCCAATCTCCTTCCAGGTGAGATAGAGGATGAAAAAAAGTCAAAGTTATAGTGACTGGGAAGATTTCTTAGCCATCCTTCAAGGCCACCCCTGAGTCAGGTGTAACTCTTCAGCACTGTGTCTCTGGCTGACAGCAGCATATAGTGAGGAGAATTCTCCAGGAGGCCCAGGTGTAGGTTGAGGGAAGGGTCATAATACAGGAGGAGGGTTCAGACCGGGAGCGTGAGTCATCTGCTCATACAATTTCCTTGTGCCTTTGGGATCTGTTCAGCTTGAATAATGGGTGCGTCTGGGAATGCCTGAATTTATGGCCAGGAGGATGAGATAAAACCCACTTCGTGATGTGCCTTTCAGGTTTACCTGGTGTTCTAGGCTGAGATTTTTCAACACCCTTCAGAGTCCAGTAGCAATGCCTGTTTCTCAGAATAAGAATCATTCCTGCCAAACGACTGTGGCTCTGCTTCTCAAACCTGGAGGCTCTGCCGTGAGACAAGGTGGAGCCTGGCTGAGTAGACCAGTGTGATGCCTTCTGGGAAAGAGAGATGATCAGTGGCCCTTTGGCACAGAGCCTTGGAGCCAGGTGATGAAGTGTTCTGTTGGCCGACCAGGCAAAACAAAACTTCTGATGTTCTCTACTTATTGAAGTAGAGAAAAAAGCATTGTGTTTTTTTGTTTTTGTTTTTAGATTATTACCCGCGGCTCTGTTGACTTATTTCAGTAGAGAGAGACCACTTCTGGAAGAGTAGTGGCAATTAGAACAACCACTTTATTAACCTTATGATAACCCACTGTCATTCATTCTCCAAAACCTGCCTATCTTCAGCATCGCCCTGAGGTCTGTAACCACTTCTGGTTCCATTTCCTTTACCCATGATCATCCTCAGTCAGAAGCAACAGAAACTGACTCTGGCTGATGTATGTACTTTACAACCCCCTACATCTTTGGTGAAAGAACTTATCTCTGCAATTCTCCCAGAGGTAAAGCATAGTTTGGGATTTACTGTTTACCAGGGGCAGTCAGTATGCTTCAGGGATTTCCATCCAATTCATTGACCATCGTAGCCTTTGCTCCTTTTCTAAGAGAGAGCCAAAGTGAGGATTCTATGAATTGTTGAGATGACACACTTAGTAAAGGGT
>NW_020173037.1:7702799-7705077 GCF_003031525.2 Neophocaena asiaeorientalis asiaeorientalis
GTAGGAAAAAATTTTACTGAATCTCCTGGGAGAGGACTTTGGTCAAAGGTCAAAACACTATTTCTTACCTCACTCTCCCAAATCTCCCTCTCTGACTGGAGGACTAGAGTGGTGTTGTGGGTCTCCAGAAGTGGGTGTTTTCTAAGACCACCAGCAGCCCAGCCTAAAGAAAATGGCAACCCTAGTGCCATACAGATACACTGGCCTTCACTTAACCCATGCGTTTCTCATTGCTTTGACAAAGGGAGTGTTTTCTTGGGGCCTACTTTGGAGACACGGTACATTTGGCGGAATATATTCCACTTATTCACTTACGATAAATCTGCTTGTAACAGTCCTGTCCCTCCAAACTTGAAGTCTTTGGATTGATTTTTTCAACTACATCAACTAATTTTGGGTATCGCCGTCTCATTCAGCAGGGACTCTCGATGAGTCAGACTTCAGTTGACTAAACAAATAAATAACTGAAACTGTTCCCAGCCGCCTGAGCTAACTCAGTGAACCCAGACTCTCCTCTATCAACTGAATTCAGTTTGATCTACAAATATGTACGTATCTCCTTGGTGTGGATCTTTGTGGAAGGTTCACAGGGGGCCAGAGGATTCTAGTGGATCCTCCCCAGATCCCCATTTCAACTCCCAGGCTTTTACTCTTTCCTGATCAATGCCCTAAATTTTGCATAAAATACCTACTAAGGCTGTGAATTCAACTGGCAACGGAGTTCTTCGGCCTTCAGGACCCAGCTTTGAGTCTCGCTGTTGTCTCCCTCAGGCCTATCTGCAAGAAATGAGTTCATCCTAACTGTCATACAAGTCCCATGTTTTTCTGACTATGGTTTGCGCCAAGAGTTTACATATTTGAGCTCCACCCTTAGATCTTTAGTTCCTTGTGGCCTTTGTACCATTGTTGGCAGGAGTCACCTGTCCCCCTGAAGCCTGCCCTGAATGGGCACTTAATTCGGAGGACCACAGCTCACGAATAACCATTTTGCCACCATGCATTGGACCTTAAAGAATCAGATTCTTACCTGAACTTTTTTTCTGCTATCTGCCCCAACTCGGTCTGATAACCAATCCCAGATTTCCCTCATTACCTGGAGGTCTGTTTCCTATAACCACCTCTGGTTCCAATTTCTCCATCCGTGAGCATTCTTAGAGGTAAGCAGCAGAAACTTATTGGGGTTGACTTAAGCAGAAAAGAAACTCATTAAAAAAGATATTGGGAATCCCAGAGAATCTAGCGGGGTGAGAGAAGGAATAACACCACCAGATTACATCACAGGATCTATCGAATGAAGACCCTGTGGTTCTCATCTCCTAGTACCATCTGTCATGGCTCCCGCCCCTGACACCACTGGGCACAGTCATGAGACAGAAGAACCAGCACTGCTGGATCTGCTTTCTCCAAGTGTAGGAACTTCACTCACTACAATTGTCCCCGTGCCAGAGAGCAGTCTGTACCTCCTGATACGAGGCACCACGGAGGACACGTTACCTCTGAAGATTCCTTCCCAGTGATGCGGGACCTCAGTCTAGTCATGAGGAAACTTCAGGCAGAGCCAGATTGAGGACCATTCTACAAAATAACTGACCAGCACTCTTCAAAAATGTCAAGGTCGTGGAGGACAAGAAAAGACTGAGGAACTGCCACCAATCGGAGGAGGTGAGGAGATGTGACAACCAAATGCAGCGTGGGGTGCTGGACTGGGTCGCTGAACAGAAAAAGGACATCAGTGAAAAAACTGGTGGAATCCGAATAAAATCTGCTACCTGGAAACGAGTTCCTCCATTACATGAGCCACATTTCAAGTGTTCCATGGCCACACGTGGCTAGTGGCAACAGTATAGGACAGCACAGATACAGAACATTAGCTGTATTAGCTAGTAGAATTAGCTAGTAGAATTATACTGACATTGGTTTCTCAGTTTTGATCATTGTATTATGATTATGTAAGGTGTTAACATGAGGAAGCTGTATGAGGAGCATACAGGAGCTCTCTATTATTTTGACAACTCACCTGTAGGCCATCTAAAATCATCTCAACATCAAAAGTTAAAACCCAGAAACAGACAGTATTATGCCCTGTAATCAATGGCATGTTTGAATGGAGGGAAAATGCTCTGTTTTCTCCTCTTTAGCTGCTGTTTCCCTGGGTTATTACATCAGGGTTACTAGACACCAGGGATCAGCAGAGAGAGGAGGAAGTTGGCAGGGGTGGGAGGGAGGGAGAAGTGGGCAAGAGTGGGTGGGGAAACCCCACGACAAACTCGTGGGGAAG
>NW_020173037.1:7705318-7719298 GCF_003031525.2 Neophocaena asiaeorientalis asiaeorientalis
CCCGTGTCCCCTGCATCGGCAGGCGGACTCCCAACCACTGCACCACCAGGGAAGCCCGGGGAAGGTATTTTTAAGCAGACATTTGAGATGCCTTAAATTCTGCCAAAAAATGACTATTGGTTTATGGGACTGGCATTGGAGGTCATGATTTATCAATCTGGGATTAGGAGGAAGAATACGCCTTGGAAGATAGTAACCAGTCTTGGGCACCCAAGCTAGTGTCTTATTATTATTTTTTTAATACATTTATTAATTTGTTTTTGGCTGCACTGGGTCCTTGTTGCTGCGCGCCGGCTTTCTCTAGTTGCGGCGAGCGGGGGCTACTCTTCATTGCGGTGCGGTGGCTTCTCTTGTTGCGGAGCACAGGCTCTAGGTGCACGGGCTTCAGTAGTTGTGGCACGCGGGCTCAGTAGTTGTGGCTCGCGGGCTCTAGAACGCAGGCTCAGTAGTTGTGGCACACAGGCTTAGTTGCTCCGCGGCATGTGGGATCTTCCTGGACCAGGGCTCGAACCTATGTCCCCTGCATGGTCAGGCGGATTCTTAATCACTGCGCCACCAGGGAAGTCCCTAGTCTCTTATTTAGAAACAATTTTCCTTCTAATGACAGCTCTGGTCCAATAGAAATTTCAGTGATGGTGGAAATGTTCTGTATCTGTGCTGTCCTATACTGTTGCCACTAGCCACGTGTGGCCATGGAACACTTGAAATGTGGCTCATGTAATGGAGGAACTCGTTTCCAGGTAGACAGCCACGGCGACTAATGGCTCCCGTGTTGGATGGGGCAGCTCTAGTAACGAACTAGCTTAAGTCTTTTTTTTCGGTTGATCATGATATGGCTCAATACAGGCAAAGAGATATAATTTTAAAGATGTGTTTGTATGTGTGTAATCAACTACCGGAACCCTGAAGACATACTGAAATAAGGACTAGCTGAATGCACAGTTTTACAATTGGTAAGTTGCTAAATCATGGAATTTCATAGCTAGAAGAGACCTTAGAGCTTGTCTGTTCCAACAGCCTCATCTTACTGCTGACAAAAGTGGAGACCACAGGGATCTATGTGACTTTTCTAGGATCAAGGGTGAGATAAGGGCAAAGGCAGGATCAGAACCAGGTCCCCCCAGACCCGTTCTGGGGCTGTGCACGCTCGCAGGCGGCCTCACACACCTAGAACTAAAGATGACATTTGCCACCGATTCACGCTAAAGCTGCATCCACACCAGTGAGCTATGGGTGCCCCACTCCACTCCACTCCTCCCTTCCCACCTTGCCCCTCCCCAGCCCCTACTGTTGAGCCTCATCAAAATATCCCAAATGGGATGTTTGAAGAACAATTTATTGTTACAAAAAGTGTCAAAGCCACTGTCTTTCAGCCACATGGGCTGTCTTCTGGCCCCCAGGGAGGAGGAGAACTAACTAATAAATCCTCCAGAGGATCCAGAATCAAGGACACCAGAGAGCTCTCTCATAAATTGCTTCTCCATTACAGTTTGAATATCTACACAATGGAGGACTCTAAATAAGATGAGGGAGAGCCTAATTCATTTTATAAACATCGCTTTAAATCTCTTCGTGTACCTGAGCCACAAAATTAATTTTGACTATGATGAAATGGAAAAAAAAAAAAAGAGTCATTTAAAACTGCAATGAATATTACCAGAGCTACTTTCATAACCAGTTTACTTTCCAAAGATGAGTAGAGGATTTCTCGAATCTCAAGCCTTACGAAAAGGCAGAAGATGGCAAACCACAATAAATTGGGTAATTCAGCAGAAAGTGCAGAAAATGTATGTGAGAGTCTCATTGTCAAGGATGTCTCTTTGTCCTAAAATGACCAACACAGTTTAAGTCCCCTGTTGGGGCAAACATTGGGAAAACCACCCTCAAGTGGAAACATGAAATTGCAAAGATAAGTAACGTCTTCTCAACAAGTTTGTGTGTGACGGAGTCTGGTACGGAGATATTCCAGATTTTTTTTTTTTTTTTCTGGTGTGAATTTGGGGGTTTTGAGAGGCCCGTTTCTTACAACTTTGCTTTTGGAATGTAAAGACCAAAGCTTCCACCTGATTATCAAGGGAGACCATTCTGAGAACTTTCACGCTTTATGTGACTTCATTTGAGTAAGAGCCCGCTTTGGTGAAGTTCCAAATTCCCTTACTGACATTGAATGTTTCTTTCTTTTGTCCAAGGTCTTTCCTAAGTGGGACCTGAAGCCTATGGCAACTGAAAAATCTAGTGTGTGGATTAGTTTCTGCTGACTGTAAACGCACACGAGATCAAAGTGACATCCCCAGCGTCCTCTCCGGCCTCGGGATGCCCAGAGGAGGATGGCACTTCGTCAATAATCTATACACACATCAGTTATCACAGGCGCTGCATAAGTAGTGAAGGATGGGGGAGAAGATGCTATAGTAGCAACTAATATTTACGGAACATTTTCTATGTGCTGGGCACTTTTCAACCATCATCTCTTACAGTCCTTTGAGATAGATAGTATTATTATCATCTTCATTGATGAGGGAATTGAGGTAAAAAGAAGTAACTTGCTCCAGGGCAGAAAGCAACCAAGTGATGGTCAACGTATGAATCTATCAATAGATTTATCTGGCTCAGACCCTGGACTCTTAACCCTTCTATTAGTCTGCTCTCTTTTGAAGGAAAGACGAGTAGAGAGAGACCCAGAACCAATAGTTAATGGGGTCCCCTGCCTTGTGACAGATTGTTTCTGATCTTGGTTCCACTCACCACCGCACCCCCTAATCTCTCAGGTGGCGGGGGTGGTGGTGGAAAGTTGATGGAATATTTGCCTTCCGTGACTCTCACTCCTTAGTCCATGCTCCTTCCTTCCACCCCCATCCCCTGCCCCTACTCTCTGGTCTCAGTGTTTCTAGGTCCTTCTGTGTCCTCTCAAATTGCATCAAGTCTCCGTTCCATCTCGGTCCAGTGTATAAAGTGAGTGCTAACTGAATCAAGTTTCCTCCTTTAAGGTTATTGTAGCCCTCTGAGGACAGGAGACCTTTACTTCCCCCCGCGTGTCTTGGTGGTGGGCATTGTGGCTGCACTGCTTTCCCCCGGGGAAGGGCTCCCACAGAAGCGCTCACTCTGTGAGATCAGTGTCAGGGAGGAAATGAGGCTTGTGCTGCTCTGAGCATCCATGATTACAGCTTTCTTGGGAAAGCCAAACCTTTGCGTTGCTAACCTCTGACCCTGGGAAGTATCCGAGAACGATTTTGTTTTAGTTTTCTTCCAGTTTTATCGAGATATAATTGACATGCAGCCCTGTGTAAGTTTAAGGTGTACAGCGTAATGATTTAACTTACATACATCATGAAAGATTGACCACAGTAGGTTTAGGGAACATCCATCATGTCAGATAGATACAACATGGAAGAAATAGGAAAACACATATTTTTCTCCCTTGTGATGAGAGCTCTTGGGATCGACTGTCTTAGCAACTTTCATCTGTAACCTACAGCGTGCCGTTATCTTCATCATGTTGTACCTTCCATCGCTAGAACTTACCTTGTGACTGGGAGTCTGTACCTTTTGACAGGCTTCATCCAGTGTTCCCTCCCCCACCTCTGCTAACCACGAATCTGATCTCTTTTCCTATGAGTTTGTTTCTTTGTTGTTGTTTTTTTTGCGGTACGCGGGCCTCTCACTGCTGTGGCCTCTCCCGTTGCGGAGCTCGGACGCGCAGGCTCCGGACGCGCAGGCTCAGCGGCCATGGCTCACGGGCCCGGCCGCTCCGCGGCACGCGGGATCCTCCCGGACCGGGGCACGAACCCGCGTCCCCTGCATCGGCAGGCGGACTCTCAACCACCGCGCCACCACGGAAGCCCCTCTTTGTTTGTTTCTGAAGTGTACTTGACCTGCAACACGTTACTTCCTGGTGCACAACATAGTGATCCAATATTTCTCTGCATTTCAAAACGAGCCCCATGATAAGTCCAGCTGTTATGTCACCATACAAAGATATTATATAATTACTGACTAATTCCCCATACTGTACATTTCATACCCATACTCATTTATTTTGTAACCGAAAGTTTGTACCTCTTAATATCCCTTACCTTCTTCTCTCCTACACTCACCTCCCCGCCTCCCGCCCCTGGCAATCACCTGTTTGTTGTCTGTATCTATAACTCTGTTTCTGTTTAGCTATGTTTTTTTTCATTTGCTTTTTTTTTTTGAGATTCCACATATAAGTGAAATCATACAGTATTTGTCTTTCTCTGTCTGACTTATTTCACTTAGCATAATACCCTCAGGGTCCATCCATGTTGTGCACAAATGACAAGATTTCATTCTTTTTTATGGCTGAGTAATATTCCATTTTATATACGTGTATATATATATATATATATATACACATATACGTACACACATATATGTATACCACATCGTCTATCGATGGGCACTTAGGCTGTATCCATATCTTGGCTCTTGTAAATAAGGCTGCAATGAAAATAGGGTTGCAGATACCTTTTCCAATTAGTGTTTTCTTTTTCTTTGGATAAATACCCAGGAGTGAAATTACTGGATCATATGATAGTTCTGTTTTTAATCTTTTGAGGAATCTCCGTACTGTTTTCCAAGGACTATTTTAGAATTACCACGAAGTTTGCTTTCCAGAAATGCCCCCTTCAGCTCTGGGCGCATGCTGGGGAAAAGAGAATCTACACGTCAAAGTGTTTTCCAGGTAGACTGACCTGGCAGCTGATATTTGGGTGCTGGTCTACATAGTATGATTGGATGGTGATAACTTAGCCGGGAACAGGCCGTAATATTAGAGCATAATTGCCACATGCGTATTTGCCTTTAGTGGATTTGGCAGTAAAGGTCAAAAAGAAGGAAACGAAGGTGGTGTGGGGAGTACAGAGCAACAGTACGACAGTGCGGGCCTCAGTGAGCTAAACCCCTCGCAGGCTGAGGTGGGCGTCAGAAGTCTGTCCTTCTGCTAGGGGGCCTCAGCTGCCACACGCCTTTGTGGCCTGATCTCTGTCACTCTGGCATTTAAAGAGATGGATTCTCCACAAGTGCTCACATGTAAACGCTGAGGAAGCAATGATCTGTCCTGAAGTGAGGAGAATCTGGACGTATTGGACCTTGGAGAAATTCTCTCCAATGTGGCAGCTTCGTAAGGGACTTTCAAGGGTCCTTTTGAAAATTTGTGACTTTGCCCTGAGAGTCAGAGACGGGATCCCACTGGCTGATAAGCGTGTGTCATGTCCTGGTAATGATAACTATCACCGGCTAAGAAGCCATTGTGTTCTGAGCTTCTTTCTTTCAGCAAGTATGGTGTTAGGTTTATATGGTACATACTAGAGAGAATGAGGGCCGGTCCTTCCAAGCTGGCCCAGCTATGCCACTGTCCCCTGAAGCAAGCACCTGGCCCCATCACGGTGCCTCCTTCTGTGTCAGAGAGAGGTAGGCCTCACCTTCATGGCCCAGGCTTTCCCCCTCAACCCCTTGGGTCTGCCTTTCTCTGGGCTGACTTCACATTGGGGCCGACATCCTCCATATGGTGGCTCGGGGCGAGGTTAGCTTCACAACCGCAGCAAAAAGAACTTCTCTTTGCAGCTTCAGTAATACTGCTGGAAGCCAGTTCCGTTGGCTTCGCTCACCTGGTTTGGGTCACAGGCCCATCCTCACACCAGTCCCTGCAGCCAGGTGAATGGGATGCTCTGACTGGCCAGTCCTGGAGCTGGAGCTGGAGCTGGGGTGCGTCTGCGCCCTGAAAACAAAGCCCTGGAACGGGGGTTGGGGAGGTGCCCCAGGGATGGTCATGCCCCTGCCGCGTGAAGAAAGGACAAGGGATGCTCGCCGCAAGCATAGCCCAGGCCAGCGTCTCCTGTGTGCCTCTGCTGTCACTACCGCTGGCCTCCCTCCCCCTCCTCCCCTCTGCCTCCCGGACTCCCATGACTCATGGCCTTGCGGCCTTCCAGCTTTCCCGCCTTCATGCCTCCTGCTTACGTCCTTCTCTGATTCCTTTTCCATCCCTTCTCACTCCACTGTAGCTGCGTCTCCTTTAACAACTCACACTGCAGTTCCCTGAAAGGTACCTGCTTGGGTTTGTTAGCATCTGGTCCAGAGCGTCTGTATGAAGCAGTGTGGTCATGTCAGGACACCTCACAGCCACCAACCAGCCTATAGCTCGTTTCCTTCGGGTCAGACCCCTTTCCCTGGAATAATCAGCCAGGATGATAGAGCTGTGCTGTGTTGTAGATCAAGGGACCTATGGAGAAGCTACAGTCTGGCTTTTTTTTTTTTAATGTGGGATCCTCCCGGTCCGTGGCACAAACCCGTGTCCCCTGCATCGGCAGGCAGACTCTCAACCACTGCGCCACCAGGGAAGCCCCAGTCTGGCTTTTTTGCTCGGCACGGCGATCAGCAATCTTTGTGGCCTAGAGATTACGTTCAGTATTTTCTCCCACCATTCTTTCTAGTATACGCTGTACAAACCTAAAACGACATTGGCTGAAAGAAAGATCTTTGTAGAGAGTGTGTTTTTTTTTTGGAAACCCTAGGTGGTACCACTAGAGTATATGTGACTAAATGGAAACTGGAAACCTAGCACCTCAATGACTAAAGGAAAATGGGTTTGATAAGAAAAGGTGAAAGGGGTTGAGAGGGGCTAAAAGGTGATGTTTTTAAGAAAATAAAGGTTAAAAAAGACATTGCTCAGCTCTTCCACATGTACAGGGAGCGCAGAGCTTGGTGGACAGGTTTCAATAGCAGCAAGAAACAACCTTATTAAACCAGAGTGCCGTCCTGAGAAAAGCTTCTAAAAGCATGTTCTTAGATGAGGTGATGGAGTCAGGGGGATTATAGTTTAGAGTTTTGTAGTTTGAGTTCTATAATATAATAGAAATGGGAAGCCCAGTACTTCTCTGATTTTATTTTAGTAAAAGAGGCTTCATGCTTTCTACCGTTCTCTCTTCCTTCCACCCCACTGTAATTCCTAGTGGGCCAGAGCCAGAGGGAGGCACAAGCCCCCAGTTTAAGGAGGCCCTCCCTCTCCCTCTCAGGTGCCAGCCTTGCACTTGCATGCACTTGCCGGACAGTAAGTGCCTTCTTAAATTTTGTGCCCTGGGCTCCTGCCTGTCTTATAAGAGTCCCGGCCCTCTTCAAGGAAGTATGGTGGTTTCATTTTCCTAAAAGCAATTTTTTTTGGTGGTTGAGATGAGATTAATCACTTTATCCTGCTCTTTCTGACCCAGGTTAGCATCCTCAAACTAAAAAATGAAGAATTTTGTTTGTAAGTGTGTGAGATAAAGAAAGTAAAAATGCAGATTCTACTACGTGTAGAAAAAGAATCTTGATTTTATGTTGGCTCACTTTTTTTTTTTAAATCCCTGTGGACGATCAAAACACCTCCTCTCCTGGCTGGATCCATCCACAGGGCTGCTAGGTGACCGCTCCGAGCATGTTCACACCGGTAATCTGTTTCCTGTGGTCCAAGCACATCCCCAGACAGCTCATGTTCACCTGTCTTATTAATAATTGGCTGCAACCTTTTCAATTTTCCCCTCTAATAGGCTCGCAGAATTGTGTTACTTATCACGTTATGAGCTCAATTCTTCTAGATTTTTACATTATTCCTCTAATGCCTTCAAGTAAATTGAAGGACCACCTGAGTAACCTGAGGCTGATGAGGAAGGCTTTGAGGCCAGCACAGACCCACCTACATACGGGGGCCAGGATGTTCTCTGGAAACCTGGCTTAATTGTCTCTAGGCTGCTCCCCAGAAACACATCATGTGTGGCTTTCCTCCAGCAGTTAAAAAAAAAAAAAAAAAGCCCTGTGAACAAGTAAGTGTTTCCCCCAGAAAACAGTGAGACTGCATTACTCCTCATTTTCTCACTGAGTGGTACCATATTCATTCATTTATTCATTCATTCACTCTTCTACTTCCTGAGAGGCCTTACTTTCTGAGTTGAGCATACCTCATAATTGTAAGCATGATTCCTTCTCATTTTCTAGGGAAAATCCCTAGAAACTCTGACTTTGGGGTGTCTATTTTCAAGATTGTTGAAAAATAACTGCTTTTTGATTAATAGTTGTGAATCGTGTGAAAAGTATCAAATGTCGGGATTGCAGCTGCGGGCTGAGGTGTTGTGAAGAGATGGGGCACTTTCCCTCTCAGGGTTTCTCCAGGCCCTGGGGTTTTGCCACAGTTAGGGAGTTGCTGGATGCGCCACCAGGGGGCTAGCTGGCTGGGAGGCTGGGTTCCCAGAGGGCACTGCCTGGCGAAGTCCCCAGTCTGGTCCCAGGCTTCTCAGGTCAAGAAATGATTAGTTAGGTCACCTGGAGTGGTTGGCTTGGAACTGCTTCTTGCTTAACCAAAACCCACAGGAAACTGACATGTCAGCCCTAAGTCCAGCTAATTCATATGTAATGCAAAATCTACCAACCACATGGTCAAGAATACCTACAACACGAGGCCGCCGACGTCTGTCCTTCTTGCCTCCATCTCTGGGGTCAGGAGTCTGTCCCAGAGTGCGTAATATTACTCACCGGTCAAGTCATCCTCTTCCCCCTTCCCCCCGACAATTCTGGGGAGACAGTGACAATTTCTGGATCTAAAAATCCCCGTGCTGATCATTTCAAGTTGAGACTGGCTCCCTTCACTCCCTCACTGTGATGGGCCCAAGGTCTTCTTTGGTGACGCGATGTTACCTTCCTGAGAATGTGGGTTCGTCCCTCCGTGACACCAGGCCTCTTAATTTTCTGCAAGCCGCACATTCCCTGGCTACCCCTGAGAGCCTGTCATTTCTACAGACAGCTGATCATACCTCATACACCAAGGTTCCCCGTATCACAGAAGGCCTTCCTGAAGGGCTGAATGAGCCCCGATGTTGCTTTCACGAAAAGACAATTTTCACATCCAACACACAAGAGAAATCACTGATGAAACCAGAGCAAACTGAAGGTTCCCTTTGCCTGCCTCAGCTGAACTTCAGCGTCATTTAAGTATAACAGCAAATGCACGTTATACAGAAGCTCAAGATTCGAAAACTCCCCCCTCAACACATACACACACATGCACGCACGCACGCACACACAAAGTGAACCGGTGAAACCAAAATTGTGTACTAAAAGACACAAAAAGAGTGCATATAATCTCTCTCGCCTATGTTTTCACGATCAAGTTTGGATGTTACAAAATGCTCCTAAAAATCTCAATTTGGTCTGAATATTTATATTTTAAAAACCCATCTGATAGAAAGTTAGATGATGTCTCACTTATGCTCTAAGTAACATGCCGAAATACACATCAGTGCCGGTCTGTGTGGGTAGGTTTTTCTTGTTCAAACTCTGACAACAGGCAGAGATGATTGATAATAAGACCAACTCTAGGTTGTTTCTCTGCATCCCACCTTCTCATCCCCTCCCCCTGCAAGTACAGGTCGGCTTTCTTTCACAAACATGAAGACTCAAAGTTAAAAAAAAAACAGCACTGGTTAGTCAGAACGCTCTCCTCACTGGAAAACCACCATTGGAGGGGCCAGGAAATGACAATTTTCAGCCTCCTGTGGTACGTGAATTATAAACCATACACAGTGTCACGTGAAACCAGGGAAATTCATATATTTCAGGAAAATCTCTCCCTCCCCCTGGGCTTGTGTTTTGTTCCATGTGAATCGAATTCCTGTATTTTCCTGTGGAGCATCTATGGTTCCTGCCGGAAGGAAACAGAAAACTTCAGTTCTCTGAAGGGAAGCTACACCTACAGGGCTTTGCTGGAACCCGGCCGCGCTTCCTCAGTAGGACTTGCACAAGGTTTATCTCAGCTGTGAAAGCAACAAAAAGGCTAAGGACATTTTCCTCATTACAGAAAAGCTGTTTGCTTACTGTCTGGAGAAACAGCAAATCCTTAATTTTAAAGGCACTCCAGCAATTTAGGGATAAATCAGCCCCTCCTCTTTTTGAATTTTGCCTTTCTCTTGGGTGAGGGCTTCTTCTGATTTATTCAAAGATTTAGAAGTACAGTTGTCCCTCGGTATCCAAGGGGGATTGATCACAGGGTATCTGCAGATCTTCAAGTCCTTTATATAAAATGGCACATCCTCCTTTAAACTTTAAATCATCTCTAGATTAGTTATAATATCTAATACAATGTAAATGCTATGTAAATAGTTCCCTGCCTGGAACAAATTCAAGTTTTGCTTTTGGGGACTTTCTGGAATTCTTTTTTTCCCCTAATATTTTTGATTTGAGGTTGGTTGAATCTGAGGACGCAGAACCCGTACATAGGGAGGGCCAACTGTACTAGAAGAATAGGTCACTGGGTTTGTGGCTACATCTGGCTCCTACTGTAGTGAAATAAAACCATGTTCTGCTGGTTTCCTTAGGTAAGAGCAGAAATGACTGGATGGTACGCCCATCAGCCCGTGCTATTTGAAGAGACATAGTCTGAATCCTCAAATACTTTGAAACCTTAAAAAAAAAGTCAGAAATAGTAGGAAACATTGCATCTGAAGCCACAGAATACTTAATGTTAACCTGTATGGCTGGAATAAGTGTGCAAGATGATGTATTCATCTTTGATGATGTATTTGGAAATAGCACCCTTCTGAAAATTCAAATTGTTCAGAGTCCCTTTTCTATAGAATCCAGTTTGGTCTTAACATTTCTTCATGATCACGTGTGTTTGTCATTTTGTTTTTGGCTTCAGTCAAAGCTAGCGACCTGAAACAGTCATTGCCCCATTTCAGCTGTAGGACTTCTGGCAAGTTATTCAGCACCCCTGCGCCTCAGTTTCTTCATTTATAAAGTGAGGGTAATAATAGTATCCTCCTGTGAGAGTGCTTCTCTGTTGATTAACAGATACCACTGCGTGTCCCCAAAACACCAGGTGTGGAGGACGCATCAGAGAGCAACACTGAATGTGTGTTCCTGTCCTTCTGGCTTTTGTTGCTCAGGGAGGGAAATGAACAAGTAAACAAACAAAAAATAAGCAATTTTACATGACGTTAAGTGTTATGAAGGAAAACAGCGTGATTTGATTGGTTTGAAGGAAGATCTCCATGAGGTGGAGACATTTAAATTGAAGAATGAACAAAATTAGCCAGGCAAAGGCTGGATATTTCAGGCAGAAGGAGAAGCATGTGCAAAGGCCCTGAGGTGCAAGAGTCTTTGAAGGCTGAAGAAACGGAACACTGGACTCTTGGTTGGAGAACAGTGCTGTGGGCTGCGAGGGGAAATAGGCAACAGGCGGGTCCAGGTGGTGCCGGCTTGTGGGCCAAGGGAAGCAGTTGGAGCTCAGTTCCTGAGCACTTTGGGGGGCCGTTGGAAGACTTCACTCAAGAGCAGCGCTTGACCTCATTTACATTTTACAAAGCGCTCTCTCGCTACTGCTGTGTGGAGTGGAGACTGGGAAGGGAGTGGAAGTCAGGGTTTTCTTTGTAAGGATTAAACGAGATAATGAATGTTTAGCAGTTGGTGCAATACTTGACACACAACTGCCCAGTTTACGTGATTGCTGTTATTCATTACTATCAGTATTAATAGTAATAATGCTTCAGTTTGGCATCATAATCTGATGCTATAAACTCAACATGTGCGCCTGAAATTAAATGTCTTCTCTGATTTCAAGTCACCACAACGTCAAAAAAAGTTAGGTCAGGAGTTGGGCGGCGAGTTTACTAGCCTAGCTGGGTCTCGAACGTAAAGCCGATTTTGATCCCTAAACAGTTTACTGTTGTCCATATAATGAGTTGCATGTGTTGAGGGCAAACTTTTTTTTTAAAATAATTTATTTATATTTTATTTTTGGCTGCATTGGGTCTTCGCCGCTGCGTGCAGGCTTCCTCTAGTTGTGGCGAGCAGGAGCTACTTTTTTTTTTTTTTAATTAATTAATTTATTTATTTATATTTTATTTTTGGCTGCGTTGGGTCTTTGTTTCTGTGCGAGGGCTTTCTCCAGTTGCGGCGAGCGGGGGCCACTCTTCATCGCGGTGCGCGGGCCTCTCACTATCGTGGCCTCTCTTGTTGCGGAGCACAGGCTCCAGACGCGCAGGCTCAGTACTTGTGGCTCACGGGCCTAGTTGCTCCGCGGCATGTGGGATCTTCCCAGACCAGGGCTCGAACCCGCGTCCCCCGCATTGGCAGGCAGATTCTCAACCACTGCGCCACCAGGGAAGCCCGAAGGCAAACTTTTTAAGAAGGAAGTTTGTAAAACATGTTTCACTAATTAAATTACTATACCAACCTATAAAAGAAGACACTCCTTGAAAACAGTTGGTTTTCCAGAAACCCTAACATTAACTTCTGTGAGGTTTACTTCTGACCCGAACCAGGACATGTTTGGAGAGAATGTCTTTGGAGAATGAGCGTTTCTGTGCTAGATCTCAAGCTTTGAGAAAGGGTCTTTGATGGCTACAGAAAATCAGAATATACGTTCTCATTCCGCCTGCTGTCTGGTGGGCTTTTAGCTCCTACTGCCATCTCCTCACCTTCCCGGCAGTGCGACAGGACTGCTGGGCGCTGAGTAACTCCGTGTACCCCCCAGGGCTTCGCTAAGCCTCAGTCTTCTCATCTGTCAAATGGTGGTGATAAGTGCTTCCAGAGTGTCTGACACAGGAAAAGAGCTCAGCAATTAGCTGTCGAGGTGATTCTTGTTATTTGAAGACCAAAGTACCCACTCCCCCTTATTTGACCTATTTAATTCCAGATAAAAAGGATAGTGCTGGTATTCCAGGTAGAACTGCTTTGGTTATTAGCAAATTTTAGAGTGATGACCTTTGACATTTTATCTCTGACCCTAATTTGACCTTTGAGCTAGGAGGAGAGCTGGAAAGAAGCCCTCGGGGAACTGGTTCCAGCTGTCGAATCTAGAGTCACAGACTGGCAGCTTTGCGAGAGGTGGTGGCCTCCAAACCCTGCTGGAAATTACACGTGTAAACTGGGAGTTTCATAAGCCAAGGGGTCTGGGGTTTCAAGTCCCCCGTCCTCCTTTTTTCTAACTGTGAGTAATTATCTTTGCAGTGCTCTAATGCTCAATAATGATGCTGCTAATGCACGCGGCATTCTCGGGCACAGGTGCCAGCTGGTACCTCGCCGGGCAGCTGACCGCCTGGGCGCTCTCAGGCGAGTTCCCCGGGGCCCAGACCCTGCCGGCCAGAGCCAAACAAAGGCAGCCCGACCTCCCCCCGTCCACCCCGCCCTCCTCGCGCGGCCTTAAGGAGGCCCGGTCCCTCCTCGCAGCCCTCTCCCCTCCCCGCCCCTCTTTCGCCCTTCCCCTCGCTGCCCTCCCTCCCACTGGTGGTTTCTTCCTGCAGCAGAAATCCAGGAAGCCGTCCCCCACGTTTCCTCTCCGCACAATTTTCTCCAGGGCCTAACTCACACCCGACTCAGCTTGATTTGGAGTTCCCTTTTCTCTGCCCCAGGAGAACCCCCAACTCTGCCATTCATTTCTGGGAGTAGGGGCTTGCTAGAGAAGGTTGCTTATTTTTGAGTCTCATAGTTGACCTTTCATCATCATCATCAAAAAAAAAACTTACTGAAGACAAATTACCGAAGAACAAATGTGAGGCTTCTCCCTCCCTCCCTCCTTGTCTCCCTCTCTCTCTCTCTCCCTCTCTCTCTCTCTCTCTCTCTCTCTCACACACACACACACACACACACACAAAGCCCCTTTACACATTCGTCAATAGAGCAGCCTTCCGCAGGCAACATCTGCAGGATGAGTCGTTTTTCGGTGACTTTAATCTCCTCATTCACTGTGTCTGCGGTGCGGGTTGCAGTGCTGAAAGGCTGTAACAGCAGGCCGATTTGGCACACAAACAAATTTAAATATGAACCGGGGGGTGGGCTTGCCCACCTTATGAAGAGTGGTTGAAATGCTGCCAAAAAACAAAACAATAGGTGGGGTTGGTGAGGGTTGGGGGACCCGGCTTGCAGTTCCTACGCAGGGCGGAGGCTCCTTTAATCCTGCCAGCCCGGAGGCTGCCGGGGTCACGGCACAGCTGCCCC
>NW_020173037.1:7719381-7722584 GCF_003031525.2 Neophocaena asiaeorientalis asiaeorientalis
CGGGCGACCCGCGCGCCCGGACCACGGTGTCGCCCGCGCCCGGCGGGTCCCTGGAGACGGACCGCGCGGTGACAGGCCGGAGGCGGCTCGAGGGATCCATAATTTATGATGTTGCTCTTACCAATCCGGTTTGGGGTTTCACAAGCGTTGCCTGTTTTCTTTCCCATTTGTTGCTTCCGTCCGTCCTTTCCGAGAAAATGCCTCCCCCCTCCCCTCCCCAAGACTAGTTACCTTACAGACTTAATGTGATAAGAAAGCAAAAAGTGAGTGTCTCCCTGAGGGATTGCTCAGAGGGGGTGAGAGGAACGCAGGTAAGGGGGCGGGGCTGAAGGAGACGGCTGAGTCCACCGCGGACCTTCGACTACTTTTACCCCAACTATGTAGGAAAAAACCTTATTTCCAGAGAGGTGGGGTGAGGCGTTTGTGCTGAGAGGCAGTGAGAACAGATGCTTTCCCTCCCCTACCACCAATCATTTTCCTCATTTATAACTATACCTTTTCGCCCTTTTTTTTTTTTTTTTTTTTTTTTGTACTGCAGGCCTGCAAAAAATGATGTGGGGTGGCAGGAAGGGAAGTGGTTAATTGTTCCCTCCCTGCACCCGGACCAGACTGATCCCTGACCCTGCCGGGGGCCAGCATTACAGCAAAGCAACCTCAGGTGCTCCTAACTTAGGATACATTGGGGGACCCTTTGGCAAAGGATGCTTCTGTCCTGAAAATTCCTTAAATTGCTGTAGTGATTGGGGAAAGATGTATGGATTTTATCACATTTTAAGTGCAACAAATGAGTAAAAGATAGGGACAACAAAGGACCCCAAACTAAGTTGGGAGAAGTCTTTTTTCTTTCTTGAAAAGAAATTTATTCTGGGTCCCTTCTTTTCCTCATTTGGACTCGGTGTGGCTAAGTGGACTTGGGACCAGAGAGCAGCTGTTGCCAATGCTTTTGCTGAGGCTGGAGCCTGCAAAGACTTGAGTGAGAGGAAGTCTGAGCGGGTCAGATCCACCCGTCTGGATTGCTGCACATGCCCAGAGGCCCCAAGCCCAGGGCCACTCCCATCCCTTCCGCGGCTGAGGAAGGAACGGGCCTAGGAAGAGCTGTAAGCTCCAGAGCCTGCAGATGGCTGGGTCATTTTGCGGTTTACAAACAACCAAGTCAGGTTGAAGCCACAGTCACTGTGGTTCCAGGCAACCACGATTAGTCACACACAGTGAGTGACCCAGTTACGGCACACCCTCTTTTAAAAGGACATCAGTCCATGTCTTGCTAGCTTGATGGCAGAAACAGTCCATGGATACAAGGAGGATGAAGACTGCAAGGGATGGGGAATTGAAACCTAGGGTGTAGGTTCCTCCTACAGGCCAGGAGTTGGGTTTTCTAAAAAGCAGCAGATCTGGGGTGTGACTTTTAGGGCAAGTAGAATTTCACTGAACTTTGACGACAGAGTGCTTTCCAGGTCAGGTATGGCCTTCTGTGAAGGGAGGCAGGGAGAGAAAAGTGCCTCTGAGTTAGCTCCTGAGTGCTGACTTGCCTTATAGTTTCCTGACCACCTGTCAGATGAAGGTGGGGAGACAGGAAGAGGAAGAAAAGCCCTGCATATGGAGGCTTGTGTGGGGTTTTGCTTTTTAAAAATAGCATTTCCTTTTACCGCAACGGCATAGGAACTTGTAAACACAAATCCCCGACAACAGTAAACAAATTAGTCTAGGTTCTTCCATCTGAAAAGTAAATAGAGCAAGTGTCTCTCTGTCTCTGTCTCTCCTCTCTCTCTCTCTTTTTTTTTTTTTACAAAGGGAAAATGCAAAACAAAAATTCCCCCTCCTCCTAAAGGCTTGGTGAGTGTCCAGGAACAAACAGTCTTTTATTCGAATGGTCTCCAAAAGTTCATAAGCAAAAAACAGTGTCCGATGTCTGGTTACCCACAATACAGTCTCTGGCTGCATAGTGAAGCTTTTCTGTCCTGAATTTGTGATCTGCTATCAGAGTCCTTTAATTTCTCTGAACAGAAGGCTCTTTGGGAGAAGAAAGCTTGGGGCTGGGGAGCAACGTTGGAATCAGTCTTTTTTTTTCCGTTTGCTCTTTTCTTGCAGTCAGCGAGTAGTGCTCGAATTCTTTTGATCTTCCCCAGCATCTTAGTGAGCTGAGGGCCAGGGAAGGGTTAAACCAGGCCACAGGCAGGTTTCCCTGCTGCCCTATTTTACCGGGGTGGAGCAGCTGGCCCTGCACCACCTAGGAACTCTTCATAAAAAGGCGCCGCCCTACTCCTGACGCCCTTTATCTCCTTGGGAGATTTTCCTTTTACAGCGTGTTTCATACCAACTTCAGTGATGACTGTCTTTTTAAAGTCATAGGTTCCCTTTAACCAAGGGGAGTTTATAGATGTTCCCGACATTCCGAATGTAGTATCTGATGAGATGAAAGAGGCAAAGGAGGAGGGAGAAGATGGACCATCCTTTTGAGGGATGGGCAAAAATAATTATTTGTAGCTAAAGTGTAATTGCTTAGAAACAAATCATGTGTAACATTTGGCCACTTGTTGTGGGTGGAAGCTTCAGTTCAATGAATTCAGTTTGATATCCTTTTACTGAGCAGCCTTGATCCCAGCCACGTGCTTTCCTAGGTGCTGAGGGTACGGAAGGGCAAGGCAGGCCAAGGCCGTGCTCTCACGGAACTTACATGCTACGGGGGAGCGAGAGCTAACAGGTAAATTTTTAAATGACTTTTGGATGGGGATGAGAGCTTTGAAAATGATACCACCGGACAGAGAGACGGCCTCTCTGAGGAGCTGATATTTGAGCCGAGATCAAGAAACAAAAGGGAGGCAGCCATGGTGCCACTTGGGAGAAACAGTCCAGGCAGAGAGATGCAGGAAGTCTGGGAGGAGCTGCTTCAGTCGCAGACAGGGAAGGCGCAGGTCACAGGGCTGGGGAGAAGCAGGAGGGCGGCGGGCGGGGGCGCAGAGGCCCAGGGTTCCTTCACTTGCCGCGTGCACAACTCCAGGGGGCGCTGTCCTGACCTGCAGCCTGCCTGTAACCGGCGTCTGCCCTGAGTCACTTCCACACGCAAACCAGCAGGCCTGCTGAGCTCAGACGATGCCTCTTTACCTGTGAATCTTCTTTGCTTTGCCTTGAAAGCCGGCAATATTGATTGAAAGCAGAAGACACAGCTATTGCAGAGCAAAAATCCATTGTCTGCAGTGGGGGGG
>NW_020173037.1:7722604-7728763 GCF_003031525.2 Neophocaena asiaeorientalis asiaeorientalis
TGGCCAACTGGTGGGGACGGGCTTGGGTTACACAGTTCTGAGGGGAGAGACCCGTGACGCGTGTACCAGGACCAGTGTTTCCCCTTGGGAGAGACTCGTGCCCCCAGAAGCAGCCCCCTCAGACCTGGGTGTGGGCCTCCTATCTCAGGCGCCTGCCATCCAGCCCCCCAGGTCTGCTTCCCACTTCTTCCAGAGGCCTGGGGTGTCCCTCATCACTCACAGGTCTGTCCCAGCAGCCAAGGGCAGATTTGGTTCTTTTCTCCCATGAAAGCATCAAGTCACCTCTGAGTTCCCTGGAAAAAGGGCCCATCTCTTTCCTTCCTTTCCTGCTTTTCTCATTCCTAAATTTAGATTTCTGAATGGTGAGCAAGGCTTTTCCAGTTCTTGGGTGGAATGTGGAGGAGAGGGAAAGATAAAAGAATATTAAGTGAGGCAGCAGGAAGCACCCGGCTGAGGAATGAGGCAGGACAGCCCCTCTGCCTCACCCCTAGGGCTCTCAATTCACTTGTAAGCAAGCTCGGAGGCTCCTACAATTGACATTTCCTTTTTTTATGGTCACCTCCCTCCCTCACCCCCAGCCGCTGGCCTCAGGCAAGTCCCTCTCAGGGCCTCCACCTCGCTTCTGGGTTGTAGGGCCTTTTGCCACCAGGGCTCTGGCAAGTGGATGAGCTGTTCCCCGTCTCTGCCCTCACTGGCTCTGTGGCCATTGGAAAGCACCCATCCTGGCGACCCTGGGGCTGCATTTCCAGTAGGGGAGGGGGAGGGAAGGAGGCTCCAGAGAAGCCTCCAGGCAGAGGCAGCAGCCAGCCCAGCAGACGCCGGCCACTGTCTCAGGCCTGTGGCCCTTTCTCAAACCTCTCTGGTTCCCTCCCTGTCCTAGCCTCACTTAATCAGAAGAGTGTCTAGACTTCTGTCTCTTTCAGCTTCAATGCCCACGCAGAATAGAGACTTCTGTTTTGTTCTGTCAAGTGACTTAGCATCACAGAACACTGGCATGTCCTCTGTTCCATATTTCCCTTCCTCTTTCAAGATCCAGCTCTGGGTTCCATGACGATGGGTTTGAATCTTACCACCTGACCTTGATGAGTTGTGTGATTGCTGGGCGTCTCAGCTCACTTGTAAAATGAGGATAATGATTGCACCCCTCCCAGAGAGCTGCTGCAAGAATTAAACGAGCCCATCGGTGAAGACCTCCTTGGAACAGGCCTAGCCCGTGGCCGGGGCTCAGATACGCAGACCAGCTCCTTAAAGCCTCTCCTCCCTTGGCTTTGTAACCTCGCACTACGTTTGGGACGCCTCTTATCTTGGCCTGCTCTGGCTCCTTGAAGTCCTTCTCCCAGTCTCCCCTGGTTGTCTTGATGTCACCTGGGGAGGACCTGCTGGCCCTGTATTTGTCTCACACTGTTGAATCTCCCGCATCCATCCTGCAACTACCGACTCTACACTGGTCACCTCCAAACTGGCATCCCCAGCCCTCTCTGCAGATGACTTCCCGTGACTCCAAGTTCCACTTGGACTGCTTGTGGCATCACAGACCCAATCTGCCTAAAACCCAAGTGATCACCTTCCCTCTCCAACAGAAATCCTCTCCCAGCCTCGGGATGTATGACTCCACCCTTGGAACCATGCTGGTTCCACCTTCTCCTGAACACCCTTCCTCCCGGCTGCTGTCTACTTCTCTGAGGTTCTGAGTCTGAGGCATCTTCATCCACAGTGACTCCGCCTGATAAGCTCTCTTGTTTCCTTTCCAAGACCACCACACATATCTAGTTCCTGAGCCCTTCGTGTCTGTGATGTTTTGGTTGCTACCTCCCTGCCCCCAGCCTCCAAGCTCTACTGTCTCATCTATCCTTCCACAGACTGTTTGGTCCCCAAGGCAGCCTGTGGGAGAGAAAGAACAGTCTGATCTGTTACATCAGCCGTCTCTGTGCGAGGACTCAGTTTCCTCATCTAAATGATACGCTCCTGCACACGTGTAGTGGAGATGTTTTGGTTTATGTCCACCGTAAGTGTGATGTTAGGAGGAGAGGCTTCTGGAAAGGGCTGTGAGGTTGATTTGCATGAAGATCCAAGAGGGTCCTGGGTAAGGACTCACCATAAGGGCAAAGAGAGTCAAAGTGTGATCAGAGGAATGAGACTATAATCTACAGCCTAGTGCAAAAAGGGAGGAGAAATTTCAGGTGCGTTAACACTCGTAATAGTAGTCATGATTATTAATGTTCTTCTCTGGCCTCATCTTGCACCTTCCCTTTCGGGACTTGTATCAGATCCTTAAAAGGTGTAAGCTATAACAAAAATGAGTAGAAGGGCTGGTTCACTAAAATATCTAACAGTATGTTGTTACGAACCTAATCCATTCATTCCTCCAGTCCTTCCTAAGCACGCACTGTGGGTTCAGCATTCGGGATACACCTGCATGGAGCTTACAGTCAAGCAGGGGAGACAGGTAATACAAATGAGGAACAACCAAGAAGGTTGGTAAGTGGTCAGAAGGTCTCAGGACCACATGTTGGGGTTCCTTCGCCTTGAGTTTAGAGTCAAATGAGGCTTTGCGGAGGACACGGAGTCTAAGCTGAGATGCCACGGGAGAGTCGGAGGCAGCCAGGTAGAGGAAGAGTTCTGTGCAAAGGGGAACGGGGTGCACGAAAGTCCCTCGGGCAGAGAAGCACAGCATTTTTGAGGAACTGAAAGAGGTTCAGCCTGGGCAGAGCGTGGGCGGGATGCTGAGAGGCCCGACAGGAGAGGGTGCACGGCCAGGGCATCGTAGGCTGAGCTCGGGAGTTTTGATTTTACCCTACAAGGGAAAGGAAAGCCACGAGAGTGTTTTAAATGCTCGTGTGTGTGTGTGTGTGTGTGTGTGTGTGTGTGCGCGCGCGCGTGCCCGCGCCCGTGCGTGCCCGCGCCCGTGCGCAGCAATCAGGCTTCAGCATTAGACGTATGGGTATAGGAGGTTGCTGCAGATACCAGCAGGCGATGGAGCCTGGACTAGGGCAGGGCAGTGGAGGGGCAGAGAAATGGGTGGATCTGAGCGATATTTGAGAGGACTGGTAGTAGGGTGAATACGGGAGGCGAAGGAGAGGGGAAGGTCGAGCTAACACCTAGGTTTCTACTTGAACAACTGGGAGGGTCTGGGAACACATGGGGAAATGCAGGCAGGAAGTGGATGTGTTTGCTTGTGTACATGCTGGGTTTGAGATTCCTGAGAGACATCCACAGGGATCTGAGACTGGGTACACTGGTCATCGTTGGCAAATTGAGACAATCATTTGGATAATTTGTGTGTTTATTTCTGTTGTAGTCTGAGACCTTTTGGTTGTAAGGAAAGAAATTTAGTCAAGCTAGCTCAAATAAAACGTGGAACTGTTAGCATACAACAAGCTTCCTGGGACACGTTGCTCACGGGACAGCTGTGAGGATGGGCATAGCTCTGCTGGGCAGCACAGGGCGGCGTGGCCACTGGTGCCTTCGTTTCTGCCTCGCTTCCCACCGGCGGACCAGCCTGTCCCACTCATCTGAGAGGCCTCCGTCCTCCACATCTGTGCTCTCGATGGAGCTGACGCCTGTTCTTGCCTCACAGGCCAGCATCTGAACTGAAAAGCTTATTATCGTGACGCTTTACCGTAATTTATACATCTCTTCTATTCAGATTCTTGAGAAGAGAGGATCTGATTGGCACTAAGAAGTTAATGGCGTGGTGGCTTTGGGTCAGGTGCTTGGTGCAGGCAGTGACAGCAACGTGAGTGTGTGTGAATCCTGATTGGCGTCTCATCCTGATTTCCTCTGTTTGGCCCAGAACAGGTCGCAGATGGGGCAGTGTTTAGTTAGAACCATATTTATTTGTACCAAGTTACAAATATACTCCAGGCAAGAGCTATGTCCATTCAACTGTACTCTGAGATGCTAATGAGGCCAAGCCACAGGTTTCATCCTCACAAGAGTCAATTAGCCTTACTAACTACTGTGGCCACAAATTTCACCCCACTCTTGGTTTCCCACCTTGAAAATGAATGGCAGGGGTCACCAGGGAGAATCCATTACTAGACAGCCAACCTAAAGGATTCTTTTTTGAACCATTAGATGAACTTGGCAGGGGGTAATGCTTAATAGGCACAATTAGAGTATTTCATGTTGGACAGTTGTTGGATTCTAGAATGAAAGTTCCAGATCCAGCTAGAATAAAACCAGTCCAGATCCATCTCTTTTCAAGGACGGTATGTGAAAAAAATCTCTGTAGTTTCAAATGAAATGGCAGTCAGCAGCTTCAAACAATGACGGAAACCAGAGAATTCCTTCAGCAGGTTCTTCTTCTTTAGTACCACCCCACTGGTTATTAGAGTCAGTAATTCTGAGAAAAGAAAAGTGTAGTTACTGGTTGGAGAAATTTGAAAATATGCCCATCAACCTGTTTACCTGAGGTCATCTGAGAGCAGACACACAAATTTCAAAAATTCCATTTGAGAATACCGCATCATGCAATTGGGGAATGTTCTACAGTGACGCTAAGTATACGTCACTGAGCGTCTGCATGGAGTTTTACCAGCCTTACCTCTACCACGATGCACTCTCTGTGCACTGCCTGTGCTTTCTTTTCAAGATGACTTGTACCCACACCCGCATTCCCTGCAACTCCATGGAGGAGAAGCAGGCTGTCGAGAAATTCATGCGTGGGCTCTGGTGACCTCTTCCCCCCGGGTGACAGGAGTTTGTGCCATGTTTATATGACACCCCGCCCTTTGTGTTTCAGTTGCAAGCCTGGAGAGGGCAAGGATCTTAGTTCTTCTGTGTGATGGCTTTTCATCCACACTCACACGTCTGCCATGTGGGCTTAGTCACACAGGAGAGGAGAAGATTTCAACCACCGAAGCTCTTGGGCTGCTTTTGTAGCATCTGAATTTTTTTCCTCCAGAGGCTTCTCTTCTCCTCTTTGCAAGCCAACCACAGAGTTTGCGCTCAGAGCTTGTGTTGGAGGCCTAGTCGAGCCGCTGTTCGATATCGTGCTTGCTTGTTACCGCATCGCTGGCATCAAATGTCCTTACTGATCTGTTCCCGATTGGTCCAACCTGGAACAGGACTGGCTTCGTAGATGGGACATCTTGTGGTTTGAAACAGGAGATTTGTTTTAACAAACTGCTCTGAACCATCATCTGTCCCAGGGAACGAAGCAAAGGCAAGTTGTGAGTTTCTTCTCGGTGGCCTCTCTGGGTGCTCTTCTCACTTCTCCTGGTGTCCCCTGCCTAGCATTCTCTTGCCTCTTTCTCCCACTGCCTGCAAACAAAAACCCCCAAACAATACTCACTGAACTCTCAAATCATTCCCTGGGCCCCTGAGTCCGACAGAACTGTGTCATTCTGGCTGCTAATGGAGTGGAGGGTGTTGGAAAAAAGTACCATTGTGCAAGTTAAGGAAAGGGTCAGAGAACTGAAAAGATGGCAGCTGTATTAAAGGGCTGTTCTGGGTTGGGATTCTCCTTTTAAGCTATCCAAAGGCATAAATTAAAGACCACAAACTAGAAGATGTGGCAAACGAACAGAATACTAGGGTTGTTTTTTTAAGTGAAATTCCACTGTTTCCCAGGAATTCCAACATGAAGCATTACATATTTTTCATGTCAGCTCTGTTCCCAGCCACCTTTGTTTCCCAGCCTGCATGCGTGCCTCCCCTTAACAGCTGGACACATCACCATTCCATTTTTCTATTGGTTGTGACTGAAGTAGCTTGAGGTCAATTATTTCCCCAGCAATTGACAAAGAATCTTGACGAAGAGGAAAGTGACATTGTCCCTTGAACAACACTGCCCCCTCCTCCCCCTGCCCTCCCGGTTGAGCGGCAGGCAGACTCTTTTTGCAAGGAGCCCAGCGGGGCAGTGGCAGTGGGGTCTGTGGAAGTGCGTGGGTAACATATGGCAAGTGGAGAAAATATTTATATTCATGGGGAAAGAGCAGGGGAAGATCCAAAGAAGGTCACTGCACAGAGATTTCAAGCAGGAGACGCACAGACTTGATATTCTGTCTCTAGCTGGACACAACAGAGAATTGAAAGAAAGAGTTCTGTTGCTTTCTCTGCCACCTTTGCTCCTCTCAACAATCTGCATTGTTGGCAATTTGAAAAAGGGAATATCCCTCGCCCGCGAAGCTCCAAGAAAGTATCACACTGGACCTT
>NW_020173037.1:7729259-7748684 GCF_003031525.2 Neophocaena asiaeorientalis asiaeorientalis
TAAAAGAGCCCGGCTACCTTTCTTTCCCATAATGGCCCCTGAGGCTAACAGCTTAAAGAGGAAACCCTGGGATTGTTTTACAGCACGTGGGGGGGGGAGGGGGGCCGGCTGGCCAGGAGGGGAAGGTGGCCCCGGCCTGTTAACCCTTTCCCTCCCGCGGCCACTCAGGCCTCCCCGGCCTCGCCTGTGCTGCCAGCAGCAGAAACAGGAGGGAGGAGAGGATGATGCTGGAGGGGGCGGCCCCTTGACCCGGCCCCGACTTCCGCCACTCCCTTCTCGGTCTTCTTTCTAAAGAACTTCCTAAAGGGAGAACGGAGATCAAGGGGCTGCAGTTTTGAGAGGCAGGCCAGGGGAACGTTTCTTGGGAGCTTCGGCTGACCCCCAGGATCAGCGGGTGGCAGTTTCTCTGGGCCCCGGACTCCTGTAGGGTGACCCCCTGGAAGGCGTCTCCTCGCCCGGCATCTCGCCCCGCTGCGGGGGGCTGGGGTGAGAGCTGTTCCTGGGCCCCTTTGGAGACCCAGTTCTTCAGGTGTGAGTGCTGTGTACCCGGCCTGGGCGTCTCTTACAGGAAGTTTACATTTGCAAACTGCGGAGGGAGGGGAGGGAGAGAGGGGTAGTCGCATCTGCTTCCTGGCTTTTAGTTCTGGCTCCAGGAAAAGATCAAAACAATAGTTAAATGGCAATTGAAGACAAGTGATGTAAGAAATAAACAACTCAACAACAAAAATGCCCATAGGGTTGGTTTTTTTTTTTTAAAGTCTTTATTATGGAAATAATTGCACAAACACTGATGGAGAAAGAAAATAGTATATAACGCAGCGGGTCTCAAATTTGAGCAAACATCAGAATCACGGGAGCAGCAACCTTGGGAGGTTTGGTGAAAACTCCAGATTGCTGGGCCCACCCCCAGAGGTTTTTATTTAGTAGATCTGGGGTCTCCTGCAGCCGCCTGAGAATTTGCAAGTTTCCAGGTGATTGTGCTGCTGGTCTCCAAAGGGCTCTATGAGAGCCACTGGTATAGTAAACTCCCTTGTAACCCTCACCCAGCTTCAGTATGTAAACTGTATAACATTTTGCCCATCAGGTTTCTTCCATTCCCTTCCCCATCTTTCAGGTGGCTGGAAACTTTTATTTTATTTTATTTCATTTCATTTATTTTTTGGCTGTGCCATGTGGCATGCGGGATCTTAGTTCCCCAACCAGGGATCGAACCCGTGCTCCCTGCATCGGGAGTGCGGAGTCTTAACCGCAGGAATGCTAGGGATGTCCCCTGGAGACTTTTTAAAGCAAATCCCAGACATCATGTCATTTCACCCATATGGATGATTTTTAATTCGGTAGTTACTCCAGCCAAGAGTAGTAAACAGTCTGAGAGGTACTTGGAAAAGCCTTTACTTGATTCCAGGAAGTTCACCCTCCCTTCTGGTCATTTCGCCCTGGGGCCTACTCCAGGGCCTCTCTGTAAAACCCATGCCTGCATCTTGGTTCTGAGACCACTCTTCAGGAGTTCCTTGCCAGCAAAAGTTGTCAGGTTCCCGGAACGCTGCTGGATTTTTCCAGCAAGCTGGCCTGGTCTGGGGTGTCACCTGGTCCCCAGCTCTCAGTTTCGGGTCATTATCCCGTCTGCCCTCATGTGCTCCCCTGCCCATCATTTACCCTTGTTAGGTGTTTTCCTAACAAGGCACCTTCCCCCAGCACCAAGCTCTGAACCTCAGGGGGTTGAGGTGGTACCCATAACAGTGCAGGCCCACGATGATTTTTTTTTTTTTTTTTTTGGTACTCGGGCCTCTCACTGCCATGGCCTCTCCCGTTGCGGAGCACAGGCTCCGGATGCGCAGGCTCAGCGGCCATGGCTCACGGGCCCAGCCGCTCCGCGGCACGTGGGATCCTCCCGGACCGGGGCACGAACCCGCGTCCCCTGCATCGGCAGGCGGACTCTCAACCACTGCGCCACCAGGGAAGCCCCACGATGATATTTTGAATCCGTTGCCTCCTCCTTTAAGAATCCTGGGCTCATCCCCCAAGGGAAGCCACTATGTCTGCCGCTTCTTATAATCACTGGTGTTGGACAGGGGGAGATTCTAGCCTGAAGTTTCTGGAAATGTCCATCATTGAAGCCCAGTGTAACCTCCCTTCATTGGTGGGTCCTGTACAGTCGGGCTGTGCAGGTTGGTTTTGTTCAGAGGTGCTGAGCTCCCCCTTATGTTCCACCTGGCTCATTCTCAATGTGAAGCTTTTCGACCCCCTCTAGGCCACTCTGAGAGAACCCCCCAATTTAGGATCCCTCCTCCCCCACCACGACTTTCTCACCCCCATGGCAGTCCTACCCGATCGCTCCTACCGGATCGCAGCCCTGAGGGCTTCCTTAAGCTGTTCGCAAAGTTCACTCTCTTACATATTGGTTGTTCTTTCTTTTTCTCTTCTCCTGACTCTCCAGGAGGCTGTATGAATTTTTCCTTTCTCCATCTGCTGCTAAAGAAAGCCCCAGGGATGGAGGAGGCTTCTCCACCCCAAGCTCTGTTTCTGTTTTCATTTTGCCTTATCTTCCTATGTTTTTCTTCTTTTGCCCGCCTGGAATCAGCTGTCACTTTTCTGTTGTCTCCCGGGTCCTTCGACTTGCCTTTGGTTTTCTAGCCTTTCTCAAAGAAAATGCGAACAGCATGTGTTTGCTCCCCTTTGGGTCCTATTGTGCCTCGTTTTGTCTGGTCGTCCATCTCCCAGGCCGCAGCTGATGTAGCGGTTTTAGCCGTTCTCCCAGGAAGGGAGGCCTGGTGCTGGGGCAGGATTTGAGATCCAGTACTGGTTCTGCCTTTTAATAGCTTGTATTGCTGGGTTCAACTTCGGAACTTCAGTTGCCTTATTCATTCATTCATTCATTCAATAGACATGAATGAGCCTGCACTGTGTGAGCGCTGTGCTGGGTGCTGGGGATACAGCTGTGAACAGAACAGACGTGGTCCTGCCCTAATGGAGCTTTTATAATACATGATTATATAGAAATTATATATTTGAGTTGGGGAGACCGACATTAAATAGGAGACATAAGTAAACTAGCATGTTAGAGAGTGATAAAGTCGTACGGTGAAAAAGCAAAGCAGGAAGAGGCACCAGAAATGTTCCAGGAGGGGCTGGTGTTGATATTTCAGGGAGCGTGGCCAGGAAAGGCTTCACTGAGAAGCTGGCATAAACCAAGGCCTGAAGGAAGGCGGGTCATCTGCAGAACGGGGGTATGAATATTTCACAGACTCGTGAGGAGTAGGTGGGGTGATGTGTGTGGAACGCATCGCCCACAGAGACACAGCCCTTGCCTTTGTCCGGTCAATGCCTTCTCCTAAAATTGCGGTCCTTAAAACCTACTCTGAACCAGTCCAAGGTTAGAGCCCCTTTGATGGCTTTGGTGACCGTCTCCCCTGTTAGCTACTTCCTTAGGGCAGCACTGGCCCAGAGCGGCGCCTCTGTGGGAAGCCTGGCTATAGTCCTTTCATCAATTCCCTGCAAAAAATGACATCCCTGGGGAGGCTGGAGGAAGCACCCAAGGGCAGGGCCACATGGGTGTCACTCTCTCCCTTAGCTTTCGTGGCCTCGGTGACAACGCAAAGGAAGCGATAATGCAGAGGCTGATCTTTAACGAGAGGAGGTGACAGTAGTCATGGGAGAGCTCCCCATGAGAAAGAAGACGAACCGTCTGGTTGAGGCAAAAGCTGAACGTAGGTTGTAACTGCAGCGTGGGTACTGATGCGCCTTCAGGCTGCCTGTGCTTTTAGCAGTTTCTTGGTGCCGTTCCTGGTCGTGTGATAGATGAGACATTCTCAGGGATGTGCGGGCCCCGTCCTCTTCTGTGCATAATAGGTGCTTTTCTGCACCTCGATGTCTAACGTTTATTCACTCTTCCTACCCCTTGAGGTCATCCGGGTGCTGGGCTGCAGCTGTTTTCAGAAACTCATGCAGTTTGGTGCAGAGATAACTGTGTCCCTTTTGACCTTCACTGTCTCTTTAGAATGTTGCAGGAATGAGGAAAGGGTGGATTGTTTACCGATTCAACTCTTGGTGGTTCCCAGTCATACCGACTCAAAATTGCAGGGCCATGCGGCCTGCTCCCCTGAAGAAAAACAGCTCAACCCTCTGTTCTCTTTGGTGGTGTTGTTTATAGCGGTACTGGTGACAACGTAAACGGGTCTCTGTGTGGCTGCCATCGCCACGATCAGGTCTGGACAGGAGAAGCCGAAGCTTTCCACCCCAAAGCAAACAGTAGTGCCGCTGGGAAGCCGGTCGCACAGGCCAAGGGAGCTGCTCTCCCTGCCGCTGGTGAGTCACTGGAGGCTTGATCGGCGGTCTGAGCCCGGGAGAAGGCTTCCCGCTCACAGCCACTCTGAAGGCACTGCGGGCTCGCGGCATATGGGGGCTGTCTCTCGTCTCCCTTTTGCCAGAATGAACAGGCTGTTCACCAGACCTTCTCGGAAAGGACTGGAGAGGCAGGCCAGGATAGAGGGAGATCTCCCACCCAACCCCTTGTGCTGGGCTCACTCTCAAAGCACCTATGTGAGTGGAGCTGGCTGGCAGGAAGGGAGAAGCAGCTGGGGGAGAGGATGTGGTTACTTTGCAAGACCCTGTTCTGCTCCAGGATCAAAACAAAACAAATTGTTGCAAAACACACTCATGTTACAGTGTAACAGACCTGTAGCTATTAAAATAGTGTGTGTGTGTGTGTGTGTGTGTGTGTGTGTTTTCCTGGGTATTATTATGTGGACCTTGTGGTCAATGACCATTTAGTGTGATCAGTAGTTTACCAAGAAAGAGTCATATCTCATTGTATTGCTTTGTTAGGGCTAGAACAAATCACCACAGTCTCAGGGGCTTAAACAACAGACATTTATTTTCTCACAGTTCTGGAGGCTGGAAGTTTGAGATCAAGATGTCTGCAGGGTTGGTTCCTTCTGAGGGCTCCCTCCTTTGTCTGCAGATGGCCGTCTTCTCGCTGTGTCCTCATCCGGTCTTCCCTCTGTGCGTGTCTGTCCAAATCGCCTCTTCTTATAAAGTCACCCACCATTAGATCCCAACCTAATGACCTCATTTAAAACTTAATTACCTCTTTGGGAATTGACATATATACACTACTGTGTATAAAATAGATAACTAATGAGAACCTACTGTATAGCACAGGGAACTCCACTCAGTGCTCTGTGGTGACCTCAATGGGAAGGAAATCCAAAAAAGAGGAGATATATATATAGGTATAGCTGATTCACTTTGCTGTACAGCAGAAACTAACACAATATTGTAAAGCAACTATACTCCAATATAAAGTAATAAAAAAAAAACGTAATTACCTCTTTTAAAAACTCTTCCTCAAATATACTCAGTTTTCTGAGGTATTGGAAATGAGTACTTCAGCATATGACTTGTGGAGGACACAAGAGTCATCATGACACAGAACAGGGCCTTGGAGTTTAGAAAGTATAAGGGCTTAACCATGAAAAAAAAAATCAAATGTACTAATAAGATTTTTTGTCCTGAAAAAACAGCTAAAACATTTTAGTGTTTTCCAGAACCAGTTATAACTATAAAACTAAGCGACCTTTGTTAGGACAATAGGATTAGAGGTAGTTAACTTTGTCTCCATTTCATAAATTTTATTGTCCTTATATATTACCTTTCTCATTAAAAATTATAAATGCAAAATGAGTGGCGACATGGCACATATATCACCCTTGGAAAGCACCTATTTCAGTGTCTCCTGTTTGGAGCAAGGAAGCTTGGGCACAGAGAGGGAGCCGCTGCCAACTTCCCAGCGCGCACGGTCCAAAGGCCCGCGCGCAGGTAAAGCTTTGCACCGAGGTAGCTGGGCGGTTCTGAGATTTCCGCAGCTCCACGGAAGTGGACTGGAGGTATTAAATGAGCCTCTGATCCTGAGTTGGGGCTTTTGCTACGTTTTCAGAGAATACTTTCCTTTGTTTGTGTTTCTGATAAATCTTGAAACCAGTGCCGGCTCTTCCTCAGCACCCGCGCTCCCCAGATGAGACAGGCCGGGTCTCGTCGGCCTCCTCGTCTCCGCCCACGACACCCACGCAAATAGGAGCCCAGAAGGGTGAGCCCCAGAGTCCTTCCAGATTCTTCTCAACGGGGGACTTGATTCCCTTCTCTGTAAGAACAGCGTGCAAGCATCCCATCGGGGTGCGGCTTGTTTCAACAGGAGGCAGGCGCGCGTCCAGAGAGACCGGGAGCGGGGCCTCAGCCTCGCTGCGGGGGACAGAGCTTCTCGGAGCCCCCGGGAAAGCCTGTCCGCCGGCCCCCTGGCAGGAAGCACGTGTCAGAGCACATTTATCAGGGGCTGCGCAGCACTCTGTAATCCAGGCCCTGGGGATCTGATGTGAGGAAACACTTTAGATCCCTCCAACATCCCCTGAAGGCCGAGAAGCGACTTCATAAGTCGACTGCTTCCTTCTTGCAGCGAAAATTAGGGTGCACGGATGTCATTTACAGGTTCCAGGAAGGATGCAGTATTGTCTGATATGTGAGAAGGCGGGCGTGTGACCAGAGGAGGATGGTTTATTTCTCAGTGACGTGAGATCCCTCGCTGTTCCTTGCTGGCGTGGCAGCACTTCCCACCTGCTCCGGGATGCTCTGGGTGTGTGTGCGCCTGGCGTCGCCTGGCAGAACCCACACCCTCTGCCTGTGCATCTTCCCCTCCCAGGCGTGCCCCTTTCCCCTCTCTCCCTCGCTGCTGCTCCCGACACACTGTGGGAACGAGGTTCGTCCCTTCTCGCTGAACACAGGTCTCAAGAGTTTTCCTGCTCTGGATTTGGGGTAGCATGCTTAGTCACCAATACATTTCCTTGGTGATTTTAAAAAATGGTGATAGAGTTTACACCACATAAAACCTACCATTTTAAAGTGTGCAGTTCGGGGGCATTAAGTACATTCACAGCGTCGGGCAACCGGCTACACAACGCATCACCAGGACTTCCCCATCATCCCAAACAGAAGGTCTGTGCCCGGTCCAGTCACTCCCCACCCTCCCGTCCCTCCAGCCCGAGCTAATCTCGATTCTATTTTCTGGATTTGTGAACGTGCCTATTCTAGGTGCCTCACATACGTGGAATCATACAGTATTTGTCTGGCTTATTTCACTTAGAGCGTCCAAGATTCATTCATGTTGTAGCATATATTCAAACGGCATTCCTTTTTAAGGCTGAAAAATATTCCTTTATATATATCGTATATGACACACACATATCACATTTTGTTTAAGCATTTCTCTGTTGGTGGATAGTTGGCTCGCCTCCGTCTTTCTGGCTTTTGTGAATAATGCTGCGAACATTATTGTACAAACGTCTGAGTCCCTTCTTTCAGTTCTTTTGGGTGTATACTTAGCAGTGGATTTGCTGGATGATATGGTCATTCTATGTTCAACTTCCAGAGGAACCGTCAACCCCAAATCACTAAGCATAGTGCCATTGTGTACTTATTTGTAAAAGCAGGACCACTGCCTCTTAGGGACAGGACCTCAGAGGTCATCCTGTCTACTTCCTTTGACCATGGGGCTGAATGGCCCAGGGGTTCTGTGCTCTCCAGGGCCAGCCAGGCAGAGTTGAATTCCAGTTCTGACACTTGCTAGATCTGTAAGGTTGGGTGAGTAACTTAAGCGCCCTAAGCAACAGTTTCTAGTGAGGAAAATGCTGTCTACTTTGGGGGGCTGTTGTGAGAAAATAAATAAGACAACATGGTAAAATGCTTGGCGTAGACCCAGTGATGGGCAGCTTCTTGATGAGTGGTAGATGCCATCGTCACTGTGACCGTGTTTACAAGACTGAGAGACCCAGGGAAGGTAACAGTCCTCTGGTTGCTTCTTGCCACGGCTGGTTCTAAATTTCTGTGTACATGGCTCTCTTGATATGTCCGTACATCACAGTATAGTGTAAGTTGAAATCCTCCTGTGAACCTTGTTCATCTCCCCTTGCACTGTTCATGGCTGTGGTTGGTTGACGATTCTGATGCAGCTCGAATATTCCAGGAAGCAGGGTGACTCGGAATCATCCCGCCCTGCTGTTTATGCACCGGGTGACCTCAAGCAGGTCACTGAATCTGGCCGCTCCTCGAGTTGCCTCATAATATGGGGCATCGCATCCAGCGTTCAGGGCTGTGGTTAGACCCATGGAAAACATTTACATAAAGTCCCGGCGCTGAGGTACTCAGTGAAGAACAATTTCCATAGTTCATGCAAACAAAGACACTGATTGTCAGATGGGCAATTTACTACACAAAGCTAAGGTGCCGTGGACTGTAAAATGCATCTCCATTTCCCAGATGTTGAATGTGAGGGAAATGTGCATCATAGGACTGATGAAATATGGTAACTGCCTTTCGGTGAGTCCCTAAGTAAAAGGTCGTAAAGGAAAAAAAGGAAGAAAAAACACAAACCAGAAGCTCAGAAAAACCTCACCTTTTGGAAAAGGAACAAAGGGACTGGAGTAGTTCTGCTGTTCCTGTGATTAATTTGGGACTCACACCTGGATCGTGCTCAAGGAATTCAAGGAGAAGAAACGTCGTTGGAAATGCAGGCTCAGCTCTGGCACACAGAGTGGGAGAAGGAATGCTTTGGGGGAAGAATGCTCTCCCTTTTTCCGTTGTATGAGATGGAAGCAGTGTCCTTGACCTGTGGCCGCGGCTAGTGGCCGGTGGTCTGGGTGGGGAGAAGAGTCACCTTGGACTCCACAGGTTAACAAGGTCCACCTCCCTTCCCCCCCCTCCCCCTGGGTTTCTTACACAATGGATCCATCTGAAGGTGCCAACTGTAGGCGAGTGACTCACTTCTGAGCCTCTGAAACACCAACTTGTTGGGTCTTGATGGAACTTCAGAGATGACCTTAACAGTGGCCTTGCCTCCGAAACACTCACGTTCCCACAGCTGGGTGTGGCTGAGGCCGCAGCAGAACCCAGGACTTCTGAATCGCTCTCCCGTGTGCACACTGGCTCTCAGAGTTTTACAAACAAGGTGGAGCGTCTGTTAGAGGTTGAGCAGGGTCGCTGATGACGTTCTGCAGATCACCTGGACCCGCAGCCCACTGGGTTCACCAGGGTTTTACTTCTTTGGTACAAGCTAAACTTTAATAGCTGTGACCTCTTAGCAGTTCCACGGTTAAGTCTCTACTTCATTCCTCAAGACCCTCACTCACACGAAGCAGACGCTCGCTGAGCATTTGCTACATTTCGGGCCCAGTTCTAGGCACCTTTACCTTGAGGAAGGTCCCGTCACTATCCCCGTTTTATAGATGTTGGTCAAGCCCTGGAGTCCTCCGCTCGGTGTTATGCAGCAGGTTTGAACTCTGACTTTGGAGACTGAATTCTCAACCCAGTGCTTTAGGGCCTCCCTTGACTGACGTTGTCTCCTCCTCGGAGCAAATCGAAGCCATCAGATGGGAAGACGCTCAGTTTCCCTTCACTGAACTCACAAACATCCCTACATCTGCACTGTCTTCCTTGCTGGTGCCCGTCTGTTTGTGCTTCTCTGCAGCCACTTGTCCCCTGTGCGCTCGGGGTCCCTCCCTGGCCTGCCTCCTTAAGGACTTCACTCCATGACCATTCTCTTCCACCTTTACTTTCAGCCTCTTGTCATTCACGGACTCCTTTCCTCACTTAAGTATCTCCCGTGGGAAGAAAGAAGTGTGATGCCCTGGCCCCTTGCTCCCTCCCCTCCCCTCCCCACCCCACAGGTCCGTATGGCTCTGCACGTTTGTGTCAGTTCCTGCAGCGATTGTCCCACCTGGCCTCACCATCCCTCTGTATTCCGGCTCCACCACCAGCACCCGTTTACAGGAGGTCTGTCCAAGGTCACAGTGGCCTCCATGCTGCTAAATCTGGCAGGATCCCCTTAGTCCTTACCTCCTTGACCCATCTGAGCATCTGACAGCGCTTCCCACTCCTTTTTTGTCGAAATGCTTCCTTCAGCTTCTCTGGTACATCTCCAAAGTAGACTTTGTTTTGGGGCTACTTACCTTCTGATCCTCCACCTTTGGAAAAAGAACCCCCTCTTTTCCTCTTGGAAGATCCCCTGTCTTCCCGTGGGGCTGTCCACGGAAAGGCTGGTCTCCCTCAGCGACCCCACCACCTGCCCCGAGCTGCTCAAACAGCTGGTTAGGAGTGAAGCCTTGTCTCCTGCCCCTTGTTTCCATGTGGAGGGGTTTTCACAAGTAGCGGTTCCTGAAGTGTGGCCCCTGGACCAGGGGTATCAGCATCCCTTGGGAACATGTTAAGAATGCAGGTTCTCATTCCCCACCCCAGACTCACTGAATCAGACACTCTGGGTGGGATGTAAAACACAGATTGTGTTTTACAATCTCTCCAAACGATTCTGACACACGTTAAAATTTGAGAACTAGCATAACACCCCTGTTTTTTGTTGTTTATTCTTGTTCTGTTTTAGGTTAGGTTTGTTGGCGTTTAATTTACATGCAGTAGTAGTCACTCTTTTTACACACACAGTTCGAGAAATTAAAAAAAACAATGTATATAGTCATGTAATCACTATCATTAACAAGGTATTGCATAATTCCATCACACCAGAAACTTCCCTTTTCCCCATTTGTATTTAATCCCTCCCTTCACCCCCTGCACCTGGCAACAAGTGATCTTATTTTTGTTCCTATAATTTTTCCATTTTCAGAATATCACGTCGATGAAATACTACTGGCTTCTTTCACTCAGTGCAATGCCTTTGAGATTTTTCCACCTTGCTGTGTGTTATCAGCAGCATGGTCTTTTTAATTGCTGAATAGTATCTATTGTGCAGATACTAGAGTTTGTGCAATCATTCACCAGTTGATGGGACATTTGGATGGTCTCAAGTTTCTGGTGACTATGAGTAAAACTTCTATAAACATTCATGTACAGATCTTCATGTGGACGTACATTTTCCTTTCTCTTGGCTAAATGTTTGGGAGTGGGATTGCTGGGTCATGTGGTAAAAGTTCATTTAGCTGCATAAGAAACTGTCTTCAATGTGGCTGTACTATTCTGCACTCTCATCGGTAATGGACGATTCTTCCAGTTGCTCTGTGTCCTCATCAGCACTTGGTTTTGTCAGGTTTCTAAATTTTAGCCATTCTGATAGGTCTGTGCTTGAATTTCTTTTTCCTTTTCCATTATTCCCTGCTGGACGGAGAGATGGGCAGGTGGGTGGAGAGGTGAATTATCTGACAGGTGAGTTTGGGAGAGGGCCTGCGAGATTCAGCTCCCTTCTCTCCTATGCCCGAGAGAAGGTGCACGATGGTGCACGTGGCCGGCCTGGCTGCACAGGCTGTGGTCCCAGGCTCTGCCCCTGCTGGGACATCTCCCACTGGTCCAGTTTTGCCTACGCCTGGTGGTAACTTTTTTCTTAGGTGCAATATTAGAAAAGCCCATTTTTTGCCAAATACCTAGGTCATGTCTCTATCCTCCCCATGCCACTGTCCCCCCAACTCCCCAGCTTTAAATCTGACATGTGGATTCTATTTGTCTGGCTCTTGCATTCATCTCTCAATTGATTCTAAATTTGGAGGGGGAACTCATCGCCCTGGACCCTGTAATTGGTTCAGGGTTGGCAAGTGATGGCAGAAAAACTGTTCTGTGGAGATTAACATCAGTCAGGATCTGCCTGGAGCTCTCTTTGCCATGGAGTCAGTAGAGTGTGTCTGAGAATAAAGCCAACACAGGGGAAGCTGCGCTGAGAGACAGAGAGAGAAAGAAAGGGGTGGAAGGGAGGAGGGAGAGAGAGAGAGAGAGAAAAAGGGAGGAGAGAGAGAGAGAGAGAGAGAGAGAGAGAGAGAGAGAGAGAGAAAGGGAGGAGAGAGAGAGAGAGAGAGAGAGAGAGAAGTGACGACATTGCCTCTGTCCCCTCAGGTGTGCCTGAAATATGTCCCGCGTTCTACCCCTCATCGTTTTAGTTACGGTGAACTGGTAAATCCCGTGGTTAAGTCAGTTTGTGTTCAGTTTCTGTTCCTCAGAACAGGAAGAGTCAATTTGGCGTAAGAGGGAGGACAGAGAACGTGGTCTCTGGGGGCAGCCACCTGAGTTAGAACCCTTGTTCTGCAGTGTGACCTTGGGCAAGCTCCTTCTTCTTTCTGTACCTCAGTTGCCTCATCTGTAATATAAGGGTACTAACGTGATAATGCCTCATACAGGGTTGTAAGAATTAAATGGATTAATACTCGCTATCCACTGAGAACAGTACCCGGCATGTGGTAAGTTCTTAATAAATGTTAGCTGTGATTCATACGGCCGTATTCTTAGTTTTTCTCCTGCCGTGCTGGGCACCCTTTCTCAGAACCCTTTGAGACCCCTGCTCAGCTGCTTATCGTCTGCATTGGTGGATCCTCAAGTTTCTGTCCTGGACTTTCTCCTCGTCACTGCACACTCTCCCATGGCTTTGGCTGCTATCTATACGTTAACAATTGCCAAATGTGTATCTCCAGGCTTGACCTCAGTCTCGTGGTCCAGATCCAAACATCCAAGTGCTTGTTCGCTGTCTCCAGTTACATACTGTGTTATTTTCCAATTAGTGCCTTCAACTGACACACATTTATTGTCTCGTGGTTTTCATGGGCCAGGAGTCCAGGCATGGCTTAACTGGGTCCTTTACTCAGCGTCTTACAAGGCTGAAATCAAAGTGTTGGTTGGGCTATGATCTCATCTGGAGGCTTAGCTGAGGAAAGAATCTGGTTTCAGGCTCACTCAGGTGTTGGCAGAATTACTTTCCATGGGGGCCCCCAGCCTCAGTGTCTACAGCCTGTTCCTCAGCACCTGGGCTTTCCCAACATGGCGGCTCATTGCGTCAAGCCCACGGGACAGTCTCTAGTTCCGGACGGCTGAGCCAGAGTCTTCTGTAACGTAACGTTATGTAGTCACAGCAGTGATGTCCCATCCCCTTTGCCATAGTCTGTTGGCTGGAAGGAAGTCACAGGTCCTGCCCACACTCAAGGGGAAGGGGTCACCCAAGGGCATGAACTCCAGGAGTTGGATCGTGGGTCACCGTAGGGTCTGAGCGCCAGACGTTTCATAAGCATCGTCAGCATGGCCACACCGAACATCATCTCCTGACCACTCTGCTCTTCCTCCATCTTCCCGGAGGTAGGACAGGGTGCCACTCTTCACACCACAGGCCGAGAGGTCCTCCTTGATCCCTTCTCCTAACAGCCTCTCAGACAATCAGCCATCAAGCCCCGTTGATTTGCCTCCTAAATGCCACTTGATTCCTTCATGCTCTCCGGTGTCTCACTACAGCTGTCTCCTGCTGCCAAGGTTCTTCTCTTGCTACCAGAGTCAGAGCAATGCGTCCGAAGTGCAATTCACTTAAAACCCTTTAATAACTTCCCATTGACCTGAGGATGAGACCCAGATTCCTTAACGGGCCCATCAGACCCGTTGTCATCTGGCTTCCCCCCCGTCTCCAGATTCTCTCCCTTCTGACCTTGGCACTGTCTGTCCCTTTCACCTGGAACCCTTCATCCTTCCCTCTGCCGTTAACTCTACTGATGCGTCAGGACTCAGCTTCTGTGCCATGTCCTTTGGGAGGCCTTTCCTGCTCAACTCTGGTCCCTCCCCGGCCCCCACTTACTTTCCATGTTCATACCCTGGACTCACGTGTCCGCGACACTCCACATACAACGTGGGTGCTTCTTGATCACTTGTCCTTATTCTCCTCTGAACTGTAAGCTCCGTGAGGCTGGGGGACAACCTCTGAAAGCTGGCACCATGCTTTCAACACTGTGAGCCCTCAGATAATTGTCAAATGCATCAAATGATAGATGAAGACTTGGATCTCAGCTTACCCTTAAAAATATTCCCACCTTCCCTCATGGTGACATCCAGCTTTCCCTCTCGATGGGCTCTGTTCCAGTTGGCAGACCATTTTAAATCACAAGTAATATATTAATAGAGGCACCTTTGTTTTGGGTCATATTTCTTTCCTATTACGGCCAGTCCAGCCTCAAGACATTTCCTTGCCGCTGACATACTCCGGTGACATGAGTACCGGGATGTCACCTATCTCCTCCTTATGTGATTTTTGTCCTTTAGCTATGTAATTGGAATTTTGTAAAAAGAGCTGACCAACTGCAGTACATACAGTCCTGTGAACTCACTGGGAACTGGCCCCTGCATCCACGCTATGGAGGGGCCCACACCTGCTCCTGGGACACTCCAGGAGATGCTCTCACCCACGGAGAGCACGAGGAGCATTTGTTCCCCGGGCTCACTTCGGAGGGACAGCCGAGGCTAGGCCTGAGCCAGCCAGGTTCCTGTTCCTGGGCACCGGGCTATCTTCACACAATAGGCGATTGAGCTTAATTGACAGGTGTGAAGTATGTCCTTTCTCACCATCTCTGTTCACTTCTGCCTGTATGAGTGAGGCAGACTCTCCTGGGAGCCCAGCTAGAATGTCATGGGGGGGGTGTGTGTGTGAGTGAGTGAGAGAGAGAGAGAGAGAGGGAGGGAGAGAAAAAGAGAAAGGAGAAGCAAAACTCAAACGGGGAAAGAGAGGTGGAGAGAGAGAAGCTCAGAGAGACAGAGAAATAGAAGGAAACAAGGAAAAAGAGAAGCAGAGAGCTGGAAGTAGAGAGCTGGGTGGCTAAGAGGGCTTGGGAGCGTGTGCAGGCGGCACCGCTGGGGGCCTTTTAGTTGGGTTAAGTGCGCACAAATATGTGCGCATATGGTGTCCACCAGTATGGTGTAGAGTGTCAGGCCCATCTGGAGGCGCATGTGTGAAGCCAGGGCAAAGTGAGCATCTGTATGGCCATTAGTTTCTTCCTAATGGACTGGATTCTCACAGGGCGGTGGCTGGGGGCAGATTAGACCAGGAGACTGTCTCCCTGGCAGGAGGCTGTCTCGTACACACATGAGGCTGCGGAGATGCTAGAGTGCCCACCACGCCATTATACCGGGCTTCAGATGTGAGGGCCTGTTCCGTGTGGAGGGAAATCATTCTTTTGAAGGTTTAGAAGTGGTTCTAGCACACAGAGATCCTGGAAGCCAAGCAAAGCCGTTTGGAACCATCCACTGGCTTCAGAGCCCCACCGAGAGGGGCAGGGCGCCATTCCTCCTGTTCTTCATATATTAACTAACTTAATCCTCACAACACTCTTAAGGGGTGATGCTTTTGCAGCCCCATTGTACAGATGGAGATAGAAGACACAGGGGAAATAACCAGCTTGCCCAATGCCACACTCCTGGGAAGTGGTGGAGCTAGACTTTGAACCCAGGATTTCTGGTTCCAGAATCAGTGCTTTTAACCATTATCCTGCTAATCAGATTCAGCTTTCAAACTTTGTTCAGTTCTTTTTTTTTTTTTTTGTCGCCAGAGTCCTTTCCAGAGGAGAGAAGGGGCAGTAGGGTGTAGTGGGAGAACTGAGACATTTGTAGCTCTGAGTTTTCCTGACGACCTCTCTAAGCTTCAGGTGGGGCTAGTGACGAAGTGCCTGGACTCTGGAGCCAGACCAACCCCAGCTCTGCCACTTCCCAGCTGGGTGCCCTTGGTCCTTTACTGAGCCAACATAGGCCACAGGCTCTTCCTCTGTAAAATGAGGACAAAAATAGGGCTGTCCTCATGGGGTTGTGAGGGTTCAACAAAGTCATGTATTTAACATGCCTGGCCTGAAGTAAGCTCTCAATAAATATTACCCATTATTATCTTTCAAATGATGGTCCTTTCTATTTTGTATCCTTATTGCAGGGATAAAATGAGATAATAAATGTGAAAGTGCTTTGTACAATTTTCTGCACTGTTCCAGAGTTAGATATTATTATTGTTAAACAGTGAGTATAAGGCCCATGGAAGGCATGTGGATGAATACTTCAACAGATAAGTCAGCAAGACATGGAGACCACCATGGAGGGACTGGAGGGAGGGGCTGGGGGATGAGGGGCAGGCAAGTGACTGTGATACCAGATACAGCATGGGAAGTCCCACAAGAGAATTCCAACACCGAACTCTGGGGTCCAGTAGACAAAGGGATAGGAAAAACTTAATTAAAACACCAATTTTTGAAAAGGATGTGAAATCCATTCATTCAATGTACATTGAGTCTTTACCCCTTGCCAAGTCATTGGGTGCTGGGGATACAGTGATGACTACGACATAGTCAAGGTATCCAGGAAATGATCCTTGGCGTGAGTTTTCAACTAGAATTGGTTGGGAAGGGCATTTCCAGAGGAGGGAATAGGGTGAGCAACGACAGAGAGGTAAAAAAATGGAAGCGAGCTTTGTGAAGCTCCAAGGAGTCATCTGTGGCTGCTATGGATTTTGTAGAGTAATGCAGGGTGAATCCAGAAAAGATGTTTGGGGCCGTATTTGGGCAGGTTTGAATTAATGACTGTGTGTAATTAATTTGAAAGGCAATGGAGGAGCCATCTAAGGGCAGCAATATGACTGCAGCCGCATAAAGGCCACCCTCAAGTACAAATTCACATCAGCACCACTTATTTTGGCTAGTTTAGAGATTACATCCTAAATATAGACGATAGCATACCCCAGAAAAGACTAACCCAAAACTTTTTCAGGGCATGAACATGTATATTCAAAGTCCTTGAGGGTGATTCGAAGTGAACTTCAATAAACAAGCCATTCTTTTAACTTTTCACAGATTTACTGTAGCGCACACACACACACACACACACACACACACTCACGCAGATTAGTAGACTACATTGTAAAGTCGGCTCTGTATTTGGGTGTATTTACGTGTGTCATTTTCTCTTTCAACTCCAAAATTTAATGTGTCAGTATATAACATTCAAGAATAAATGTATATGGCAGGGTAATTGTTCAAGAATTAAAATATATGCCAACAGAACATCGGCAGGTTTTATTTCGTGACATTTGGGGCTCCTTTCTTTGCAGTGTTTCTTTGTGGTAAAAGAGGTAGATTAAAGATCATTGCAAATCAAAGCGATGCTTTCAACTTTTGAAATGAACGCTAGCTTGTCTTTTCCCACTTTTCACACATTTGCTTGGATGTCAACCGAATTCTGAATTCTTTTAAGAGTAATGTTTTATACAAAATTAGGAACACCCGGGTGCCACAAAATTGCTTTGCCCCTCTCTCCTTCACCTCACACCCCCTCTGCCCTTTCCTTCACCCTCTCTAGAGCCTGGTTCTACCAGAAGATTTCACAGGAGCTTAAAGAGGTGGAATCAGAGCCTTAAAAACAAACCAATAGCCACCAAACAGAACCTGCAAGTAGAAACTGACCCCTCCCCGCCACTGACCCTCCCATGTGATGTTCTGTGTTTGATTGCAATTCTGCTGACAGTCGGAGAAATGTGTTTTCAGATGTTCCCCAGTGAAATGCCTGAAGTATCTCCTGGCGGGATCCAGGTAGTCAGGTGTGATTCTCCTAGGGTAAAAGATCTGTTGGCTTGGGCAGGGTTAAAAGGCCTCCGTGAGAGAGCCTCCGGCAGTGTGGGAGGATGGAAACCCTACGCGCTCCTTCAACTTCATTTATGGGTAGCCATGTTGGTGCAGGGGTGCGTTTGATTCCAATTGGCTGCCAGCTGCCAGACACCATTCAGGTTTGCAGCCATCTCTGCTGGCAGTGGGTTACTAACCACAAATGTCACGGCCTTGGAAAGAAACAAAACCCCAGGGCAGGGCAGGGCCTTGGTTGGGTCTGTGTTTTGTTGTCTGTTATTTTTAATTCCAGATTAACAGCATAGATCAAGCCCACAGTTAAATCACACATCTGCCTGGGGGTTGGGTAGTGATTCGCAATATGTTTTTATTCATTTTTGCTTTAATTATGGCCCATACTTCTTTTGAATCTCTCCCAAGTAACAGGTGGTTTTCTGACCATAATAAATGCTAAATGCTGCTGAGGGTAAGGCAGTTAGGCATTGTTTGCCTAGAGCTGCGGTTACACCTAGGCCCCAGGCAGCCTCTGAGTTAGCGGCCTGCAACAGATTGGAATTCCTAGGGGACTTCACTTAACCCTTAGTTCTCCCAAGCTTGTTTTCAATGCACTGTGGGGTGAGGGCTCCCCAGTACACCCAGCAGCGCTGCAGATGTACTTTTTGTATCCTGGGAGGTAGCGGGAGGGTTCAAGACAGGTCAAAAAGTTAATATGTCAATGTTCTGAAGGCTGATGGGAGTAAGAACTTGGTGTGATATTAAAGATGATTTGAATTTAGATTTTTTTTTTAGAATAAAAGCATTCTTTTATATATCTGCAATAGATGATAACAATTAAATAAGTCACACATGAATCATAGAAATTAGAGCAAGGGCAAAGACCTATTAGATCATCGAGCCAATTCCCCAGCTGACACAGAATTATTCCCCACAGTATTTTCAGGAGAACTTTGTACAGTCTCTTTTGAAAGAGTTGAGCAATTGGGGCCTTCAATTATTTCCTTGGGGAGACACTTCCCCTTATAAAAGGCCACAGTGTTTTTCTCCTTAGCCTGATTTCAAGCTAAAAAAAAAAATGTCTCTGTTACATGCAAAATCGTCTGCACAATGAGACTGATCAGAGGTAGAAATTATGCCCAAGTCTTCCAGAAAACTGTGCATATACTTGGCATTCTTCTGTGTCCTCTCATTTCTGGGTTTTATGCTGGAATTTGCGTACCCCATGGGGAGCAGCACAGAAATATCCTTTGGAAGCCTCCACGTTTCCAGTATCACTATCACAAACCCGTCAGAGGTGACGTGGAACCCCCTCCTTAGTCTGAAACAAGGGGAAAAGATGTTTTTGAATAAATCTGTTCAGACCATCCGTGTTTCCAGTGTAAAGAGTACTCCATCATCTAGGAGAGAGCCACTGCTCAGAATTCCTCTCTCTTTGGAACAAACTGGTATTGTCTTCCAGGACTGTTTGTACTGGAGAGGTATGATTGTATGCACACGTGGCCTGCGGCTGCAGGGCAGGCACCCGGCACCAGATTCTCTGTGATCCCAGGCTGGGAGCCTCTGACCCAGCACCAGCAGAGCAACACCCACGAAGCTGCCCGCTGAGTGGCCGTGGTTTGTGTCCCAGGGCCCTTAGAGGGCAGCATTCAGTCTAAGAGGTAAGATTTTGTGTTTGGAGAGTTATAAACACGAAAAGGGAGACATTGCATAGATTTCCAGAAGTTGGGATGCTGCGATTTGAACGGCTCTCCTGTCCCCTTCCCCTTACCTTGCATTAGAGTCAGCCAACGGGCTAGGAAATGGGGAACAAAGGATCGAGCTTCCCGCCCTGAAAAACCTATGGACTGCCGACAGGTGACCCGGATTAATCTCCAGGCCCTGAGGAAAGGGTATGAAAGAGGCAGGGAGGGGAGGCCATGGGCACAGGGAGGGCACCTGAGCAAGCCTGGAGGCAGGAAAGAGTTCCCGGGGAAGCTGAACTTACAGGACAGATGTGGGGAAAGTTGGGGGGCGGGGGGGAGATGCAAACAGGCAGAGAAGAGCAGAGGCG
>NW_020173037.1:7748788-7750275 GCF_003031525.2 Neophocaena asiaeorientalis asiaeorientalis
CTGGGGGGGTGGGGAGGGAGGCAGCCTGTTGTGGGGTGCCTGCTGCCAAGCCAGCTTTACGTTTCTACCCGGGCCTGTGGTCCTCATTTTGCAGAGGAGGGCGCTATGGTCCAGAGAAGCCAGGTGCCTCTTGCAAGGTCACACAGCCCAGAGGCAGAGCTAGGATGCTCACCTGCTGACCGTGCGGGCTCAGGAAGGCAGGGCAGCTGGAGTACACATTCGGGGTGGGCAGATTTGCAGCCTCCTGTGGGGAGCAGGTGGCCATAGGAGCTGCAGCCCTGGGAGCGCCAAAGGTGGCCGGGACCTTTTGGTGTCCGCCTGGAAGGGACAGAGGCAAGGAGAGAAGAAAGAGGTTCTTGCGGGGTTCGTCAGCTCCTGTTATTACTCAGAATGACTCACGTCGAGGCAGAACAAGTCCCTTCTGCAGACCGGCCACCCTGACCAGGGCTGAGTCAGCGGGGCTGGCGACAGCCACACTGAGCCTGTGGCCGTGGCCAAAGCGAACGTGTAGCTTTGTGGTGGTGGCCTTCCAACAGGCATGTGATACGTGGGGAAGCCGTGGGGAGCCATCCCGAGTCAGATCTGGGGGGAGGAGGAGAAAAGACGAAGAAGCCGCAGCAGCAGCTGGAGAGCCGTAGGTGTGTCATCAAGTGCGGGGGTCCTTCTGCTGGAGCGACCCTCCCGGCCTCTTCCTCGTGCTTCCTCTGCCCTTCCTCAGCCCGGGTGAGGGCGTGTTTGGGTCTGATGGTTGAGGTTGTGAGAAGCGAGTGTGGCATCTTAGCCCTCCTCCTCTCTCAGAGATTTGCCAGCTCACAAATATTATGGGTTCCAGGAGCTGCGAAGCTGGGTCTGCTGCTTGCTGTGTGCTTGATGTAACTCAGAGGGTACGACGAGGCAGTGGTTTGGGCTGTCTTTTGGTTCAGATGTGGTGTTCCTTTAGGAAGAGCCAATAGTGGCCATATCTAAACTGTGGTATCCACTGCAGTCTTCTTGTAATAAAGTTGCCATGTTGAACAACTGTGTCTACTTTGCATTGATTCTGAGCTCAAAGATGGAGCAAAGAGCTGTGATGATCATTGCTATAACACTATAAATTTAATATTAGCTTCTGAGACATTGATCAAGTGACGACTAGGATCGGAGCTGGGGGGAATTGCTTACTGAGAATAAGATAGACACATTAGATTATAAATTAGAAACCAGGACAAGCTCGGTTGTCCAACAGTAAGATTTTGGTTAAATAAATTACAGCATATCAATACAATAAAACATGACTTTAAAAATGATTATATGTGGGCTTCCCTGGTGGCGCAGTGGTTGAGAGTCCGCCTGCCGATGCACGGGACACGGGTTCGTGCCCTGGTCCGGGAGGATCCCACGTGCCGCGGAACGGCTGGGCCCGTGAGCCATGGCCGCTGAGCCTGCGCGTCCGGAGCCTGTGCTCCACAACAGGAGAGGCCGCAACAGTGAGAGGCCTGCGTACCGCA
>NW_020173037.1:7750618-7803801 GCF_003031525.2 Neophocaena asiaeorientalis asiaeorientalis
ACAGGGAGAGGCCTGCGTCCCGAAAAAAAAAAAAAAAAAAAAAGATTATATGTGTATGTAGGGTGTCATAAATATTCACACTCTATGAGAGGCCAAAGCAGATTATAAAACAGCATAATTGTGTTTTTGGTTAAAACATGCACGCCCAAGAAAAAAATCTGGAAAAATATAACCTAGAATATTAATAGATAATTTCTGGGAGAGGGATCATGTGAAATTTTTTTCTAATTTGTTATGTTAATTTTTTCCTAAAATGGATATGGATTTCTTGAGTAACTAGAGAAAGTGGAAGACTGTAGACATCTTGTCATACAAAAGAGAAAGTATGGCAGAAGGAAACAGTACTGGGTCTAGAACAGGAAAGAACTGGTTCTGAATCCCAGCTTTGCTCCTACTGGCGAGATGGCCTTGGCACTTGGGTCTTTTGTTTCTTAGTCTGACTGCTGTGGGCTCACAGCAATGCACAGTGACACAGGCTGTCATCAGGTGGGGCCCTAAAGGTCGACAGGTGCTGATGTGTGAACGGGGCTTGGTCCCCACAGCTTTGCAGGCTAAAAATCTTGATTCTGTTATCACGCAAGAGTAGATCAGTGATTGACTTCCACTAACCAGCTTCATAAATGACTCACGCATATGTTAACTCCATTTTTATTTGACTTGATAGACGTAGAGTGAGCTGGCAAGAGGCAGGAGTCTTGAGTTCTCAATTTGATGTAGTTTTTCCATGCAGGCAACTTTCTAGGAAGCCAGACTATAATAAAAACCTTGCTGGGTGAGCATAGAGTCTTTTATTTGTTCAACAAACAATTTCTAATTACCTAAGATGCTCTAGGCTTTGGGCTAGATGCTGCAGAGGCAGTAGTGACCAAATTGACAGTGTCTTAGTGGGTATAATATTAGAATATTAATAACTGTATAGGTTAGTGTTTAGGAGCTTTGGAGTCAGATGGTCCAAGATTCCAACTCGTCCACTTACTTACTACATAGCCTTGGGAAAGCCACTTACCCTCTCTGAACTTCATATTTTTTCTACCACTAAAGTAGAAATAACACCCACCACACTCATAGTCTTGTTCTGAGTATTACGTTAAATAATGTATATGAGGTGCGAAGCACAATGTCTGGCACATAGCCTTGCTTGATAAGTGGTGTTATAGCAGCTACTGATACACAATTTTAGCTCAGTGCATCGTTTTGCAACAGGCCCTACCAGGTCTGCTAACCCAGGGCCTTTGTCAGGCTAACCTCACAAGTTAGTACTTGCCTGGGAACATCTGGCTTTCATTTTCTTGACTTTTTTTCCTTTGAAACACCCACTGACCTTTCTGATTATTACATTTTTTCTTTAAATATGTTAATACTATCAATTAGGCCAGGGGTTGGCAAACACTTTCTGTAAAGAATCTGATGACAAATATTTTGGGCAAAAGGAAAAAGGAGCTAAAGCTACAGGAGGAGGTGAGGCACATGTATCAAGTGGGGGTGTGGGGGACCCTTGTTGCTACACAGGCATTATTTCCTCTGAAGTAACAGTCCCAGCCACTTTCCTTGCACTTTACTCAGCCCTTACGCTGTTATCTCTGTTGCAACCACTGAGCTCTGCCGTGATGGGACAGAAGAAGCCGTAGACTAGATGTAAATGAACAAGCATGGCTGTGTGCCAATAAAATTGTATGGATACTGAAATTTGAGTTTCATCTAGTTTTCACTTGTCACGAAATGTTTTCCTTTCTTTCTTTCTTTTTTTCCTTCAATCATTAAAAAATGTAAAAATCAATCAGGAAGTAGGCTGGATTTGGTTAGGGTGCTGCCCTAACTTTTCATTTGAAGGGCTCTTACTCCTATCTTGAGAAGTAAATTTGGCTCCACAAAGCACTTGAGAGAAATGTATACTTTACTGAAGATGTTGTGGGAATACAGGAAGAAGAATTCACAATCCATCCCACACTGCAAAAACATAATAAAACATCTATTAGACATTCCTTCTAACTCCCACAAAGTGTTGCTGTTTTTGCCAGCTTTCTTGTCTCCCTTTCTTCTCTTGCCTCAAAATCCTCTTTACTTTCCTCAACACCCCCATTTCTACTAAGATCAGGTCTCAGTGTTGATGGTAGGTTCCAAGCACAACCTCTGGGGAAAAGGGAAATCAAGAAATGACATTTACTGAGCACTCCTGTGACAGGCACCGTGCACTGCAATTCAGCTCAGAATTTCTTGTTCTGTTCCAGAGCATCCTTTTAGGAACATTTTGTTCTTTTAGATGTTCATCCTTTAGAAGTTTCTTTGATAAGAATCTATTAATGGTAAAGTGTCTCAGATTTTGTTTTGCCAAAATGTTTTTATTTTCATATCATTTTTGAAAGATAATATTTCTGAGAACACAATTCTAGATTGACAGTTATTTTCTTTCAGCCTCTGGAGATGTGGTTCCACTGTCTTTTGGCTTCATTGTTTCTGCTGGAAGTTCGGTGTCAGACCACGGTCATTCTTTGTTAGGTGATCTGTTTTTCATTTCTTGTTGTTTTCAAGATTTTCTCTTTGGCTTTGCTGTTTTACAGTTTCACAGGATGTGCCAAACGTGTGTGATAATTTAAAGAATTTTTACTCTCCCTGGGATATATTATGCTTCCTGTCTCTGCAGATCCATGTCTTTCATTAGTTCTGGCATTTTCTTAGCTATTAGTTCTTCAAACAGGGTCTCTCTCTCTCTCTCTCTCTTTCATTCTTTCTGTTCTCTTTTGTGTAACTCTGTTTGGCTGTATATTAAAACTTCTCATTTATTCCTCCCTTTCTCTTTCTGTTTTCTATTTGTTTTTTTGTGCTGCATTCTGAATGATTCCTTCATATCTGTCTTCAGTTCACTAATCTTCTCTTCATCCATGTTTATTTTGTTGTTTCACCTATTCATTAGTGTATACAAACACACCCATACACATATATGTATGAATGTATCTATCTCATTATAATTATTATATGTAATATATGTATAGTTTTAATTATGTATAGTTCTATTTTTATTTCCATAAGTTCTATTTGGTTCTTTGTCAGATCTGTTTGGTCACTTTGGTGGTACCCTTTTCAAAACTTGTTCATTTTTCTATCTTTCATTTCTTTTAACATTTCATGTGTAGTTATTTTTATGTCCTATATCTGATAATTCTAATATTTGAAGTTCTTGGGAGTTTAAATCATGCTTGTTATTTCTGTTGATTCTCACTTATGATGGTAGTTACCTTGTGGTTTGGTAAATTTTTTCTCTTTTCAAAAACTTATATGTAATCAAACTTAAACTGTGGGAATCCTCATGTGACTGAGTTAGGAAGGCTTTGCACTGGAGAGGATTTGCATTTCTCTCTGCCAAGTGTTATCAAACTGGGACCACTTTATTTTTTTGTTTGGGGTTTTCAAAGTTAGGTGGGTAGCAAAAATTTGAATCTGAGGTTCTTATGAAGCAGGTTCGTAGTTACAAATCCCCAAGGGAGATCATCATTATTATTTAAAAATTTTTATTATTATCACTATTATTAATAACATTGTTGTGGTGAAAACAGAAAGATTTATCTCTGACTTGTTTTGCCAGCAGGTGTGTTTTTCTAGCCCACCCTTTTCCTGGAGAGTAAGCCCCTTTGAAGGTTCAAGCTTTAATGACTCTCGGGTTCCTCTCCCAACCTTGTATAGGTCCAAAGACCCCATTTCCCTGAACAACCATTAAGGACTTTCTTAAAGGATCAGAGTAAATATTTTTAAAGCTTGCAGGCCATATAGTCTCTGCTGCAACTACTCAGCTCTGCTGTTGTAGCACAGAAGCAGCCATGGGCGATACATAAATGAATGGGCATGGCCATCTGCCAATAAAATTTATTTACAAAAACAGGTGGTTGGCCCATGTGGTATGGTTTGTTAATCCCTGCTGTAGAATCCTGGCATTGGCATTTGTTTCCTGAGCAGACCCGGCTCCTGAGTTTTCTTACTTTTTTGCTCATGGCTTATTTTGGTTATTTTAATCTTACTTTATGTTTCTGGGCATTTCCCTTATTAATCAACTCATTTAATATTGCAGTCTCTGTGCTTCACAGTGAAAGAATATTTGAAGTATCCAGTCTTCTGTATTTCTAACAGCAGAACTTAACAAGTTCTCTCTTTTAGCTCACATACCATTTCAATTAGGCAAAGCCTGGTAAATTAGCTAAAGGAAAATCATCTATTTTTCCTTAAGCATCTCCCTCAGTTCTTTAGCATCTTGTTGTACCAATTTATAGCTCCTCTTCCATATGAGAGCTTTTCGTCCCAGGCTAGCAAGATTTCAGAAGAGATATCCTAAGAGACTGACCCCTCTTCTGTCGTGTCAGAGGATAGAGTAGAAGAAATTTGGGTGTTCAGTATGAATGTGGCCTTCTGAAATCTCTTTCAGCCTGTTTCCTGGGCTTCTCCTACACTTCTCTCACTGCTCTAGGGGCTAGGGTTTACAGGTAGAAAAGACAGAAAAAACTCCTGCTCTCTTGGGCCCGACATTTTAATGGGGAAGAAAAGAAAATAAGTCAGTGAATAAAACTAGAAGATATCAGGAAATGAGAGTGCTATGCTGAAAGTAAAAGAAGTTGTTTCACTAGCGAGTGACTGGGAGGTTGTTTTTGTCTGTTTATTTTTTTGACGGTATGGTAGCAGAGGGATGCTCGGTGAGGAGGGCAACATTTGAAGCTGACTTAAATCAGATAAAGGACCGAGTTTTGTAAGGATCTGAGGTAGGGGAGGGAGCATTAAACACAGAGCAAGAGCCAGGGCAGAGACTGTAAAATAGGAACCTTTCTGGTATTTTCGGCAGTCAGAGAGAATGCTAGTGTGGCTGAGACAGAGTAATACAAGACTGAGACAAAAAAGTCTCCAAGAGAAAAATGGGAATCTGAGAAACAGTGGAACAAACCCAGGAGCATAATGAAAAAGAATCCCGGATGACAGCTGTGCGGCAGTCTTAGAAAGCAGTTGATCCAAATGAGTATAGGACAGCAGAGGGCCCAATAAAGAAGGCCTTAATACGATAGGTACTTACATTACACACATTATGTGATTAAGAACCTGGAAGATTTTCATGATAAGACGGGTGCCTGTGTCTTCTGTGAATCCGAAAAAAGAAAGGTAACAGAAATTGTGAGAAAAATACGTATTATATATGTGTGTATATATATATGTATATATATATATATAATTTTCTTTATTCATCTATTGATAGAGAAGTTGCTTCCATATCTTGGCTATTGTAAATAATCCTGCAATGAACATGGGGTGCAGATATATTTTTGAATTAGCGTTTTCGTTTTCTTCAGGTAAACACTCAGAAGTGAAGTTGTTGGATCATATAGTAGTTCTATTTGAGGCACCTTTTTGAGGCACCTCCATACTGTTTTCCACAGTGGCTGCACCAATTTACATTCCCACCAACAGTGCATGGCGGTTCCCTTTCTCCACATCTGCCTTTCATCTTCACGTGGGGCACACTCTCCTCTGGGCAGTATGAACTCAGTGACAGACAGTCCAATGGCCGCACTGACTTTTCTACGAGCACAGTCACATCCCTCGCTGTTGCAGTGGGCGATATTTTTACGGTAACAGTAGTATACTTGATGTTGTTTTGAAATTTAGAGTTAACCTAAATTGACAAAGCAAGAAGGACCCAAACGTAGTTAAAGACAGAAGGTAAATATAAACCTTGATGCTGTAGGAGGGTGCATGGCAGCTGACCAAAACTGGGGTCACGATGGACTCTCCGTACGCTCATTTCCTGCTCTTAACATAGCACGTTTGAGGGGTGAGGGTGGAAGGAGAATTTAAATTTAAAGTTATTTTGTGTGCTTTAAAACTTTAAAAACTGCCTGCCTGTATTATTTTTAGAACCTTATATTAGAAAGGGTTATCCTTCAGTTCTTTTATTCCACAATATTTATGGAACATTGCCTACATTTCAGATGCCACGTACTGTGGAACAAGTGGAGAACAAGACAATAAAATGTCCCTGCCCTCATGTAGCTTCTATTCCAGTGGGGGAGGATGGGCCTTTCTACAAGAACCCAAAAGAGCCAAGGTAAAGAAATGGGGTGTCAGTAACATCTCGGCCACGCTCACCAGCTCCCCAGGTTCATTTGCTGTGTGCGTATCGACAGCTCCTCGCTCTGTATCTTCAGACGAGATCTTGGTCCTGAGCTTGCAATCCGTGTGTCTACGTGCCTAGTGGGCACCTCTAAACCTGATCTTCCTCCACAACCTGCAGCTCCATCAGAAGACATCTTCCCCCCCTTCCTCCATCCTTCCCTGCACTCACGCACACACCTCCCCGTGGCCAGTCAGTTACCAAGCTCTGCTGATTCTGCTTCCTGTGCAGAAGTCACCTCCCTCCTACGCCCACGGCTCCCTCTCAGACCTGGCCATCATTTCTCACTTGGATTATCCCAACATGCCCTTCATTGCTCTCCAATCCATATCCCACACTGCGGCCAGGGCAACATTTCAAACAAACAGATCTGATCATCTCATTAATCTGCCTATAGTCTTTCAATGACTTCCCATGGCCCTTAGGAAAAAGTTCCGATTCTTTAGTATGGCTTGCAAAGTCCCTCTCTCTCTTTCACGTATGTGCGCATGTGTGCGCACACACACACACACACACACACACACACACACACACACAGACACACACACACGGGCCTATACATTTGCTGCTTTTTCTTTCCAGAATGTTCTCTCCATCACCTAGCTCTCTTCTCCCAGGGTCTTCCCACCCTTCCTGTGAGCCCAGCTGCTTGTGCTGCTGGCAGGGCACCAACCTCATGCTTGGCTCTGAGGCTCTTCCTGTCCTGGTGTCCCAGTGACTGTCTGGTGTAGAGCGATTATGCAGTGCAGGCTCTGGGTTCCCAGCCCTTGGTTCAAATCCTGATTCTACCACTTCCTTGGGCAAGTTACTTAACTTCTCTTAAGCTGTGTGAGCATCTGTAAGATGGGGATCACAGTGAATTTACCTCCCAGGTGGTTGTAAGATGTGTGACCGGTCCCACAGTACATCTTGGCTGCCACCGTGAATTTTATTGGGACTCACAGGTCTGGTCCCAGCTCAGTGAGGCTCTCAGGGTGGCCTTCCGTGACGTGCCCTCTGTTTTCCTGCACCCCACATTTCTCCTCCCTGCACGCATCCCTCTTTATTGCCATCACTCGTGGATACCGCTAGTGTGATAGCAGGAATTGTCTGCCGGCGTGGGAGCTTCGTCCTTGTGGAGACCAAACCTTTGGTCCTACAACACTCCCAGGGTTCAGTGGAGAGCTCGGTACATGGTCGGGCTCCGTAAAAAAGGAATAAATGCAGAACTGGGGTAGATGCGGAATTTAGTTCATCTGACTTGAACTTGGAAAGAACTTTCTGACCTTGAGAGCCGAGGGGCCCTGAAACACCTAAGCAGCACAGCTCCACATCTGGAAATGCATTCTGTCCTTCCATAGAAGAGCTTAAAAATGTATTTCTTTATTGGCTTTTACAAAAATACTTGTTTTCCAGCCATGTTTCTAACTTTGAGATGATTAGGAGGTGCCCAAATGCTGGGGCCACCTCTCCTGGCTGAGGGCAGAGAGGTTTAGAGACCACGCCCCCTCAGACCCCTGTGCCTCTTTGCCTTGGGTGTCCTCTTTCAAGAGGCAGTATTATTCATTCAGCGCCCCCACCATGCACACGTGTCACAGGACCAGCCAGCGCTCCAGCCTCGAGGATGCTGCTCTGCCCTGAGGCTGGGGGACCAGTGTTCAAGGCGGGTGTGACACAAGCTCAGGCAGCGATTTGGCTCCTTTAAGAGCTCTGACAAGCTCCATGAGTCCGGCAGCTCCCACCGCTTGGCAGGGCAGCCAGCAGCAGAGCCAGCTGTCGTGGGCCCCGCGGGGACCTCGCTGTGTTTACGTGAATGGTCACGTGGTAACCTCTCCCAGCTCGCGGGCGGCTGCCTAGTTACCTCATCTGCAGCCCGGTGACCTCATGCACATAAAATGTGGCCAATGCGAGACAGGAGCAGGACGGCCCAGCCTCTCCCTCGGAGCCCAGGAGAAGCTCAGGAAATCAGCTGGAGAGCTGTCCACTCAGTAATCCCTCCCATCCAGGAGCCGATTCCTAAGTCAAGTGGACGTGGCTTCCAGCGGGTAGGGCTGGGAGGTGCCTGTGCAGAAATGTCCACGCCCACCCTGGGAGCTGCTCCCCTCAGGGGATTTGCATCTCCCCTCCTCCACCCCAGGAAGGACCCTGACCTCAGGCCAGGCAGAGCCACCACCACTCCGCCTCCTCCCAGACCCCAGCCCTGAAGCGCTTTGAAGAAGTTGAGGCACAAACAGGATGAGAAATACACCACAAAAGCAGAGAAGGGCCAAGTTCTCTTGACTTAGGGGTGGAAGCATCACTAGATAATGTGGTTTATTTTTTTTTTATTGTTTATCACTTTCTTTGAATTATATTTGCTCTCCCCCTCCAAAAAATATTGCATGTGATGACTACGAATATAAAATAAATTACCTTTGCCATAGGCTGCTGGGTTTATTAGCCCCTTTCAAGCTCTTTCACAATGTAAAGGACAGGCTGACCTAGAGCGAGCTTCCTCCAGTCACCTCCCTCTCCTGCTAGCTCTGTAACAGGAGCTCTGCTATTTGTGCATTTCACAGCTTAACCCTTTGGGTTACCCAGAGCTCTGCATCCTTTCTGGGCTTGCTTTTGGGAGAGTGTCCGGCTTTGGGTTGGCACTCTAAATTTTAAGGCAGCTGATTTATGTTATCCATATCATGTGTATATTAAAAAAATAAAATAAAACAGATTTAAAAACAAGCCTAGGAAGTAAAAATGGAAGAAACAACACAAAAGTTAAATAGCTTCAGAGGTCAAGAATTTGTTTGGATGAGGTCTGCACGATGAAGGTCTTGTCAAGGGGGGCGGTTTACTCATTTTAAAGAGTAAATGTCAATAAACATACAGAGCCATTGCCCCCACCCCATTACATGGAGATCAACTAGCCATATAGGAGCCATTGCACGTTTTCTTTAAACGCCTGACCAAACCAGTTATTAAAGGTGAGATCTAAGTCTTCCGGGGTGAAGCAAACCCTTGGCTGTAATGATCAAAGGAGCAGAGGTCATTGTTTTGATGGGGTGTTTGCTATTTACTTGCAGTCAGGCCCTTGACGTATTCTTCCTTATTAGCAAGCTCGGAGCCGCCCTGGAGAGTGTGCAAATCATTCCCCCCAAATCTGGATTCCACAACACTCCCCCTCCACACAGATGAATGCCCCAGCAAGCGAACTGCACCCTTTCCCACCCCCAGCCTGTCCAGAGTCACCGAGGCTGCTGGCAAATGGGTTTTCAGAGCAAGGTAAGCACCACGGAGAACCGGAGGCTGTATATTTAAACAGTTACGGCCCGTGTGTGTCTCTGCGTCTTCTGCCCGGTCTCAGCAAGATGGTGTCCTGTGTGCATTTTACATATCAATAGCAGAGGAGCCTGTCTCCAGATGGCTGTACCTATTTCAAAGCCACCTTTTTATGCAGAGGGAAGACTGTGTGACCTCCCTCCAAGTAAATGTGTTTTGTAAGCCCTGGGAATGACTGCTTTAAAAAATGGTCCTGGGCTATATTTCACGTCCAGTCCAACGTGTGGTGTGTGCACAGCTGTTCCGGGCTGGCATGTGAGAGCATATTAAAAGGAAGATTACCATTTCCCATTTTTTCCCCCTTCTGAAGGCTCGATATGCATATATGAAACTTGTGGGAAAAAAAAATAGGCATGATGAAACAAGGAAGCCGGGTCTCCAGGCACTCGGCGGGGCACATCTGGAGTTTGTAGCATTCTAGAGATAGTTGCTTATTCCCAGGAGCCGCCACCGGGGTGGGAATGGGAGCCCGGTCTCCATGGTAGCCTCCCTATCGCTCCGCGCCAGGTGTGAGCGTGTGTTATTTCTTGGAAGGGCTGTCCTCTGAGGGAGTGGGGAGGGGAGAGGACCAGAGAGGAGAGGAAGGAGAAAACAGAAGGGAGGTAATTAGGCGCCCCCTTGCCCAGCGGAGCGAGCTCAGAAGCGGGTATTGGGAGGGCGCTGGCGGAGTCAGATGGTGCGCAGCGCCTTCTCCGCGCCCGCCAGCTCCTGGCTTGTTTCTATGGGGATGAGACCAGGGAGGAGAGGCCCTGGGGTCAGCAGAGACGCACAGATAACAACGCCAAGCAGGAGGGGCTGGGAAGGCCCTGGCTACTTGCCTCCTAGGCAGTGTGATATTGGTCTTGAACTGACACCCTGAATTCTTGCTGGTATTTTTCCCAGTTAAGAAATCCGAAGTGTTTCAAACCTCGTTGGCTGTTATGCAGGAAAGGGCTTCCTGGGGTAGCATTTTTACTGGGCAGGAGAAAGTGGGGAGTTAGGAGCTGTAGGGACCTGCGTTACAATAGGAGACCAATCAGGACCGAGTCTGGGACATTTTCCCAGGAAGAGAGTTCGTTATAGTTTCATGGCTTCATGAGATTCATGGATTTTTTTTTTTTTTTTTTTTTTTTTTTTTTTTTTTTTTTTTTTTTTTTTTTTTTTTGAGCTGCAGGACTGTGAGGTTTGCAAATGCCCCGTGTAAAACAATGCCCCCCAGGGGAGAGCCAGGGACAGGAAGTGCGAGGTCCAGCTCGAGGCCACCCTAAAACAGGCTGTAAACAGCAGCTGCTTCTGTTGTGCGTGCCAAGTGCTGCCTATTAGTTGAGGTCTCCTAACTCCTCGTTTCTTTCTCTTAAACCAGATGTGACCAACAGGAGTTTTGTCAGTTCCTAGGTGGATCCCAGATGGTGGGAATCAGGGCAAGGAAGCTGAGGGGCACACGCAGGGGTGCGGGGGCCCAGGCGGGAGAGGGCTGTCTGCCCTTTCTTGGGTGCTTGGTCTTTCTCCGTCTCCACATCTGATCTGCTGTCCTGCCGCCCAGCTCTCTGGATGCAGCAGCTGAGGCCAAGTGGGGAAGTGATGCCTGGCGTGTCTGATCTTCAAGCTCAAGTGCGGGCACGTGGGGGGCACAGGGCACACTTGTGGAGGGTAGATGACGGCTGAGGAGGTCTCAGAGGGGCCGCGATTAGGGAGCCCCAGGTGGAAGGCAGGACGAGGGTAAACAAAAGGACTCCAGGCCGCTGGGACTCTGCAGACCGTGGGAGATGAAACACAAGGGCGCGGGTGGGAAAAGACAGAGTCCATTTCGCTCAGCCACACCTGGCACTGGGGTTCATCAGTCCCCAGGCCGGTAGGGAGGAGCCGTCAACTTCAGAGCCCTAGTCCGTCTAGTTAATTGTGTGTGTGTGTGTGTTTACCCTTTAAGAAACTGTGGGTTACAGAACATTTTGAGCTACGAATCAAAAGCACTGTCTGAAATAAGTTGACCCCTAAGGAGCACAGGTGAGTCAGCAGCACGGAATGGGGGGATCAGGGAAGCAGAGATCTCCCAGAGCTCATCCTCGACCCTACATTAAAGCCCTGTGGCCGGGGAAAAGACCCAAAAGAGCAGCCTCCGTCTTTCTGTCCTCTCCTTTTCGTGGAGATGCCGAGAGTCACTGTGAGACTTATCTCCTGAGGTGCTCAGCTGTCCCACTGTGTCTGACAGCTCTTTCTGTGTTACACAGCAGTGAGTTCTCATCTACAACTGGTAGAAGTGAGGTGGGTGTAGACATTCTGGACAGCAATTAAAAAATTGTATATTATGTATTTTATATGCCATGCCATGGCCATCCCAGCGTACGCCAGAGAAACTGTTGCGTACATCCATATGGAAACGCACAGGGGTAAGGGTACTCCTCATAGCGTTACTTCGGGTCCCAGGGAGCTGGAGGTGACGTAAGTCTCCATAAGTTGGGGAATGGATAGGTGAGATGTAGCAGAAGTGGTAAACACCGTGCAGCCATGAAGCAACAGATAAACATAGTTCCTTAGAAAGAGTGTTGAATGGGAAAGGAAGATGTAGAACGGGATCTTTAGCGAGATATCATTTTAATAGAGTTAGGAAAAGCATACACACGCTAGCGACACTCTATCTTTAAGATCGTATGTTTCCAAGGGCAAATTCCTAACACTTTAGATGGGTGTCTATCGGGTGGGGAGAGAGGAAGGAAACAGGTCATGGGGTCAAGGATACAGGGAAAAAATAGAAATAAAATTAAAGAAGGGAGGGGGTTTTTTATTGACTAATTATAATAACGTGCCATGAAATGAAGAAACAATGAACTGAACCCTGTACCTGGTTCCTATGCATAAAAATTCTCTCTCTCTCATCCATCCACCTACCTATCTAATACCATCGTTTCTGTGATAAGAGCTACTGTAGAAATGCATGAATGCATATATAATATCCTCAACAATCAATCATCAAACACTCTTTAAACCGATACTATATGCTGAGTACCGAGGGGCCTGCGGCAGTATATGGGATTGTCCTTGTTCTTTTCATGCAGCTTGGAATTAACAGTGTACAATTCAAAACAGTTTATAATAAAGGCCCAAACTCTGTGAGACATACCGCATGAGTTGCATGAGATTGGAAAAAAAAACAGAAAAAGATTGTTGGTGAGGACAGTAGAAGTCAGGAAAAATTAATGTGGAAAGAAGCTCCGTCCTGGGCCATGAAGGATGGTGGGCTTGGCTTGGAGGAGGGGAGGTGGTCTTGGCGCTGCCCTTGGAGCTGCCAGGCCTCGCAGATGGGCAGGTTTGAGATGTGGAGAAAGCGCACGCCTCCCCTGTGGCCTGGGCAGCACTCACCCCTGAAAACTCTGCTGTTCTGTGTAACCTCTTAGGAGCCTGCTCTGGGCGTGGGCACTTGAGTAAGAGTGCGATTTGGGATTTGGCCAGGAGGATACATCTGCCACCTCTGAGCTCCCTTCCACTTTATTTTCCTCCTATACTAGGGGCTGCCTCCCCTGCTTTCTCCTTCCATAAAGCGATGAGAAAGAGGCACATTTTAAAGTGACAGTCCTACACTGGCAGAATCACATAGAAAATTCTCACTCCGCACACCTTCCCAAGATCATTTTTCAAAATCATATATGCATGAGTTGAAAGAGTCAGCCAGTCCCCTGAGGTCTGTTAGAAAAAACACAAAACACAAGACCCCAGGAGTCCCAAGCCCCTTCCCGCTCCATTTCTCCTTCCTCGGGGGCAGTTACTTGGAGCCAGGGTGAGAGGGTCCTTCTGTATCTATTTCTGTGTTTCTATTCAGTAGGACTATGTTGCTTCTTCTTAATTTTTCAGTTTTAGGCATTTGAGATCTAGCTTTCTTTCCTCTTCCTCCTTTGACACACTGAACATTTCCCATCCCCACCTTCCCAGTGGAGTTCATATTATAATTCTGATTAAATGAATATTCAGAGTATGTTACTCAAAGCTGAGCCATGTCATAACTACAATGATTTTTCCTTTTCCATGTAACTTTTTGATCACTCTGGATCTTAACTGTCCAATACAGTAGCAACTAGCCACATGGAACTTTTGAGTGCTTGAAATGTGGCTACTGTGACCAAGGAATTAAGTTTTAATATTATTAAAATGTTATAATAATAATTATTATTATTTAATTATTAATTCGTTTACATCTAAATTGAAAACGGATGGCTTTTGGAAAAAAATTAAGTATGTATGGAGCACTTTTGGTATGTGAATCACTTTTTCAACTGCAGATTTAATGAAAACTAAATACAGCCGAAATCAAGTATTTCTGAGAAATTTCAGTGTGCAAACTGAGATGAGCTATAAATGCAAAATACATACGGGACCTCAAAGATTTAATATGAAAAAGAATATAAAAATCTCAATAATTTTATATTGATTTTATGTTGAAATAAGATTTTGGATAAATTGGATTAAATAAAATATACTATTGAAATTAATTTCAGCTCTTTCCTTTTTTAATATGATTGTTAAAAAGTGTAAAATTACATATGGGACTATTGAGGGTACTGCTCTGAATTGTAATTGTTTTGTTTATTTATTTGGTTTTCCATGTATTTGTCAATCCCTGATTCTATGCCAGTGTTTTAGATGTCTCTTGAGATAAGCATTCACAAAGGACATCCTGTGTCTTACTCTTCTGGGGGAGTCTGTCCGGGAGTCCTCTGACGAGCTCTTGTGCCGAGTGGCTACTGTCATTCGGAGGTCCCCCTTCACTAACGGCCTGGGAAGTCCCTTTATTGTTCTACTGTGTTGAAGCGGAGCCCTGCAACTCATATCTTCTTCCTCCTTGGTTCATTCCTTTGTTTTATGGAACACACGCTCCCACAGCTTTTTAAGAAAACCTGTAGGAGGAGGTTAATTTTTCATATGTCTGAAAATGTCTTCCTTCTACACACACCTTTGACTCACAGTTTGTCTGGGTAGATGAGTCCAGTATGGAGGTCATTTTAGAAGGCATTGCACCGTTGTCTTTTAGCTCTCTGTGTTGCTTTTGAGAAATTCTAAGTCATTCAATTTCTTATCATTTGTGCGTGACATTTCTCTCAATCTCTCTTTCGATCCTCTCTCTCTCTCCTTGCAGAATCTTCTTTTTCTCACTACTGCTGTGATGTTTCATGGTAAGGTGACTTGGTGGGGGTCATGCCCTTCAATTTGGGGAAATTCTCTTGAGTTACTTCATGGGTGATTTCCTCCTCTCCATTTTCTCTGTTCTTTCTCTCCGGAACTCTTTGTTATTTGGATATACAGACGATTGTTGGTCTGTTTGAGTCCTCTAATTTTCATGTCTTTTTATTTTCCAAAACCCACCTGTTCCTGTAAGGCACTGCAGGCCGCTATTGGCTGCCTCTGCCTGTTATCTGTTGCCGTTTCACGACTACCTCAAAACTTTGTGGCTTGGAAGAACCCTTTTATTTTGCTCACGATACGTAGGGTGAGGAGTAGCTCGGCTTTGGTAGCTCGGCTGGGTGGTGTGTCTCTGATCATGCGGCCTCGGCTGGTGCAGCTTGGATGGAGGGTCCACTTACATGCTGGCTTCTACTCCTGTGGCATGGCGGCCCTGCCCCGCCACCATGGTATCTCACTCTCCAGGGCCTTTCTGTGGCTTGGGCTTTTCACAGTGTGGTGGTCTCAGGGCGGTCGTACCTTTTACATGACTGATGACTTCCAACTGGCAAGAAGCAGGAGCTGCTAGGCCAGTGGGGAGCTGTGCCCAGCGCTGGCACAGCATCGCTTCCCGCACATTCTACCGCTCAGAAGTTTTAGTCTGTCTGCCACCCATGACCGCTTCAAGGATGTGAAGAAATAGACTCCGCCTCCTGGAAGAAGAAGTCCACATTGCAAATGAATATGGGAGTTGGGAGATTTGCCATCTTTGGAAAATTCACAACTACCCAGCTTGAAGCTGATTAAAAAAGAAAAATTTGGGACTTCCCTGGTGGCGCAGTGGTTAAGAATCCGCCTGACAATGCAGGGGACATGGGTTCAATCCCTGGTCCAGGAAGATCCCACATGCCACGGAGCAATGAAGCCTGTGTGCCGCAACTACTGAGCATGCGTGCCACAACTACTGAGCCTGCGTGCCACAACTACTGAAGCCCGTGCACCTAGAGCCCGTGCTGCACAACAAGAGAGGCCACCGCAATGAAAAGCCCGCACACCGCAACGAAGTGTAGCCCCCGCTGGCCGCAGCTAGAGAAAGCCTGCAGGCAGCAATGAAGATCCAACACAGCCAAAAGTAAATAAATAATTTTTTTAAGAAAGAAAAATTCTAGTGAGCATGATTTTCACTGATAGGAATATTTATCAGTTGTTTCCTCTTTATAGCTATTCTCCATAATGTCCTTCCAACATTGTTGAAAATATAAATGAAAGATTGTGTTAAACTTATCCCCTGCTTTGGAATAAGTTTATTTCATAGATAAACATTTGCTCTGCGTCTTCAAAAATGTCTTCTTTCTCTTTTCATATGCTCCGTGATTTTTATTGTATTCTATTTTTTTGATTTGTTTTTCCCTTTGGAAGGAGATCTATATTTATTCATTTTGGAGATTTGAAATGGTTTTGTCAGCAATTGTACTGGTTCTTTTTCTCTTAGTCCCAAAGGGGGAATTTTAAATTTATTTGGTAGTTTTATTTTCCTTGCTTGGGGAATCTATTCAGCTGGGAAAAGTTGGTAGCAAACTACTGAGGAGGCATCTTTGCCTCAGGAAGTCACTGCTTTTTCAAACAGCTTCTTTGAAGCTTCTTGTGTTGGAGGTGTGGATGAGGGTCCCTCCTTCCCCAGGTGCCTCCTGGGCGGCCAGCAGTTCCGTGTCAGGCACTGGTGTTGTTGCCAAACTGCTCTCATTTTCTACCCACCAACTGTCCCACAGTCCCATCTGCTTCCAGATCAAGTTTGAGAATTTCCCAGGTCTTTGAGGGGGAATTTTATCCACTTGCTTCCCACCTGGCTTTTCTTTGTCCGTGTTGAATAGTGCTTGTCGGTATTTGGTGCGTCATTTTCACCTGCACCAAATCATGCCAACTTCTTCAAAGTTTCTAGCCCCTTGATACCATTCTTCTTCTTCTTTTTTTAAAATTAATTAATTGATTTTATTTATTTATTTTTGGCTGCGTTGGATCTTCGTTTCTGTGCATGAGTTTTCTCTAGTTGCAGCGAGCGGGGGCTGCTCTTCGTTGCAGTGCCCGGGCTTCTCATTGCAGTGGCTTCTCTTGTTGCGGAGCATGGGCTCTAGGTGCGTGGGCTTCAGTAGTTGTGGCACGCAGGCTCAGTAGTTGTGGCTCACGGACTTAGTTGCTCCGCGGCATGTGGGATCTTCCCGGACCAGGGCTCAAACCCGTGTCCCCTGCACCGGCAGGCGGACTCCTAACCACTGCCCCACCAGGGAAGCCCCATTCTTCTTTATTTTACATTAATGTCTTACACTTTTCTCCCTGCTTAGCATAATTCTGTGATCTTTTAGTGAGATTTAGGAAGGGAGGGGGCATTAAGCATGTCGGCTCAAATTGCCATCTGCAAGTCTCATTGGTCAGTTTGTTCTTGGTTTTCGTCAACCAGGTTTACAGAGATGTGCTCCAAAGATTGGATTACGCTTGAAAGAGTGAATATTTTCTTTTCTAGGATTAAGAAGAGATCTTATCTGTCTCTTGATACATTGGGATGTTATTCTCAATCCTGCACTTTAAGATCATCTGGCAGGGGTGGGGAGGGCTTTTGACAAAATGTTGGTGTCCAGGCCACACCTCCAGAAGTTATGATTTGATTGGCCTGGGATGGGGTCAGTCATCAGCTTTCATAAAAGCTCCCTGGGTAGTTTTGGTACTGAGAGTGCTGAGAACAATCGCTCTTAAAATAATGGGTGGGTGCATGTCCTAGGTCTGTGAGTGCCTTTGGAATAAGGAAAAAGGAGGAAAAGGAAATAGAAATAGAAAAGGAAATAGCAGAAAGGAAGACACGATAGAGCTGAGGAAAAACAGTGGGATTTAGTGCTGATTGCCGGCTCCACAACTGAATGTCTGCGTAACCTCACGTTACCTCTTTGGGGCCTCATTTCATTCTTTATAAAATAGCAGTAATGACACCTACCTTGTGGCATTGATGCAAGAGAAATTGCATGTCTGTGAAAGCAAATGTTTGTTATTATTATTTTTTTTTACAAGGAAAGAAAGAGAGAAAATGTCATGTTAGAAAAGGGAGAGAAATGACACGAAAGAAAGTAAAAATCATAAGATTGAGAATAATGATATGCCTTTTGTTGGCTACCTGACCTTGGCATGAATTTAATCAGTTATTTTTTCATGGTGAGAAACTGCAGGGGACAATCCAGGAAGGGGGTCCAAAGGGGCCTTAATCTGGGTCTCAGATCTTTGCGTGCTTCCTTAGCTCTAGGGGCAGTGACAATTCCAGCGATCAACTCACAGATTTCACTCTCATTAAATGTAATTCATATTTCCTGCCTATCCTCGTATTTCCTGTGATTCATATTTCCTGCAGTGTAAACTCAGGATCGGTGAGCAGGTGGTGTGAGTCCTGAAAAGAATCTTTTTTATAAAGTTTGTACAAAGACCTCATTACTAAAGGAAGGCAAAAGAGATCCCTAGCAGGAAGCACCCATTGACCTCTGTACTTTGCCTTCTTAGGTTGATTCCATAAGTAAGACATTCATAGATTTAGTTAACATGTGCTCAGTACTATTAGATTTTGTGAGGAAACAAGGATCCTGCTTCTTCTTTCCCTTCCTCTTTGTAGTGAGTTGAATTATGCACCCCTAAAATATATATCCAAATTCATACAACAATGATTATAAGTCTATGTTAACGGGCACACAATATGCAAAGGTATAATCTGTGACAATAACAATATAAAGGGGGAGAGATGGAGATGTATAGGTGTGGAATGTTTGATACTATGGAAAATAAGTTGGTATTATTCGAACCAGGTTGTTATAAATTTAAGATGTTAATTGTAACCCCCCAGGTAACCACCAAGAAAATAACTAAAGAAAAACAAAAACAAAAACACAGAGAAGACAAGAAGAGGGAATCAAAATGATATACTACAAAATGGAGTCCTACCAAAACATTCTACACTTTCTGAGTACCTTGCAATGTTTTTTATTTATGGGTTCTTACGACCCAGGCTGTGTGAGAGGAATCGGTAACATACTCAACCCTTTGATAGTTTGGAGCACTTAGCTGTGAGGTAGTGTGCTGGGCCAGTTCTACCAGGCCAAGCTAAGACCTTGGGTCAAAGAAGGAGTGTAATAGCGTGGAGAAAACACCAGGCCAGAAGACAGTAGCAGTGGGTCCTAGCTCCCTGGGTTCTTTGCTGCCAACCAGCCATGTGACATTGGACAGCTGTCAGCTTTCTTAGCTGTAAAGGGAGGGTGTTGAACTAGATAATTCAAAGGTCTCTCCAGCCTGCCTATGGGCACCAGGGTTTGTGCACAGTCTCCCACTGACAGCGCATGCCCTCTGAATTGAAGAGCACGGGTATAACAGAGACCTCTTTCTACTCATTTCCAGGACAGATGCTCATTCTGTGAGGCTAAATTTAAGAGGGATGAAAGTGTCATGTGGCTGGAAGGGACCTTTGCAAAGTGAGTTAGTGCAAGAACAACGACATCTGCAGCAATACTGATGCCGTCTGTCCGTGCAGAGTTTTGGAATTATCCTCAGAGGCAGCGCGCCTGGCGTGACTTTGAGACTGTGAGTCAGGTAAGACAGGCATCCGGTTCAGATAAGTGGATATATATTTTTTTTAATGTAAATCATTTTTTAAAAATTTTTATTTATTTATTTTTGGCTGTGTTGGGTCTTCATTTCTGTGCGAGGGCTTTCTCCAGTTGCGGTGAGCGGGGGCCACTCTTCATCGCGGTGCGCGGGCCTCTCACTGTCGCGGCCTCTCCCGCTGCGGAGCGCAGGCTCCAGACGCGCAGGCTCAGTAGTTGTGGCGCATGGGCTTAGCTGCTCCGCGGCATGTGGGACCTTCCCAGACCAGGGCTCGAACCCGTGTCCCCTGCATTGGCAGGCAGATTCTCAACCACTGCACCACCAGGGAAGCCCCAGATAAGTGGATATTGATTGAGGGTCCTCTGTGTGCCAAGGCCATGTGCTCAAAGCTTCACACAGGGAATGAAGAGTGAGTCCTGCCTTTAAGGAGCCCACGCAGGACATCAGGCCCCGTTGAAGAAACCGGCACTTGGAGAGGTCGGGTTTTGTGAATGAAATCACATGAGTTAAAGAGGCATAACTGGGGCAGGGAGACAGAGGAGGGGATCCGGCTGCTGCTGGGTCTGCCAGGCACCATTTTCACGATGTTCAGAAGAGGCGGCTGTAGAGCTCCTTTTGGATAAACTCTGGGCTGGCGCACCTGACTGCAGGGATTTTGTTCTCATCGGTAGCCTGAACAGCTCAAGTCAAAGTTAACACTTCCTTCCTCTTGTTCTATTTAATTGAAAAACACACAGTCCCTGCCCTTTTTCACTTCTGGTCAGTGGCATAAGTTCCTCATTCAGCACTTTGCCAGAGCACACAAATACAGCCCCCTCTGGGCAGGACAAGGTGGAGGAGGGAAAAGCAGAACTGCCAGCCTGGGCCCCGTGAGATCTCAGGGGCCAAGAACCGCACACGTTCTAGTAGCAAGGCTTGCAAAGCTTGTACTTGCTTCATCTGGAGGTGAAGAAACAGGCCTGTTTCTTCTCCTGGGCCATGGTAAACACTTAATTTTTTAAAAGTCTTGCTGTCTCTTTAACCATCACATGAACTCTTATCTAATTATTGCAATGGGCTTTGCATGGACATCTATTTTAACTTGCTACCAATTTTGTCACATTTTGGAAATCATTTTATGTCCCTTCCTCAAGGACAGAATTGTATGGTCAATAAAGAATTAAGCGTAGGGACTATAGCAGACTGAATTGTGGCCCCCAAAATATCAGGACCTAATCCCTGGAACCTGTAAATGTTACCTTATTTGGAAAAAGAGCCTTTGAAGATGTGACTCAGTTAAAGAACTTGAAATGGGGAGAGTTTCCAGGATTATCCAGTTGGGCCCTAAATGCCATCAAAACTGTCCTTATAAGAGAGAGGCAGAGGGAGATCACGCACACAGAAGAGGAGAAAGCAACGTGAATATGGAGGCAAAGATTGCAGTGATGCAGCCACGAGCAAAAGAATGCTAGTGGCCCCTAGAAGCTGGAAGAGGCAAGGCAAGGATTCTCCACTGGAGCCTCTGGAGCGGGCATGGCCCCAGGACACCTTGATTTCTGCCCAGTGAGAACTATAGGACAATAAATTTCTGTTGTTTGAAGCCACCAAAGTTGTAATTTGTTACAGTAGCCACAGGAAACTAACACAGAGACCAAAAAAAAAAAAAAACAAAACCGCTTAGGCCTCTGTTGTTAGAGCAGTCTAGCAAAGCATATAAAATCCCTTCTCAGGAGAATGGATTCAGATCATAAAATAAAACACGTAAGATGGTGCAGAAAGCCAAATATATTGACACACTGTTGTTAGAACATAAGAAAACAACTCTGCACAGCTTTGAGCACAGTAATCAAGATGACACATTTCAAATATAGCCAAGCTAGAGCTGATCTCATTTCTGCAAAACACCACTGTGACGGCCACTGTGGTCCAGCTTGAATCACACGCGGCATCGTGGACTGGCCTGCAGGGGAGAAAGGTTGAGTTCACGTGTGATCTACTGGGGGGTCAAATACCCACTGCTGTTTCAAAGTGGTGAGGAAAGTAAGGGGTTCCAAGATACCGACAGTAGCCGTAATGTAACCATGGAGGTGTCTGGTGTGCTCTGGTGACTCAGTCCCAGGGATTGCTAGGCACTGTGGTTTGTTGCCTCCTTTTGCAATCAGAGGAAATACTGAATTTCAGACAGTAAAGCTCAGCTCAGAGGGAGAAGAAGCAGGAAGGGCAGCTTGAACAGCCACAGTGAGTGTGAAGCTGGGGCCTGGGGAGGCCAAGGAGGGCCGGCCAGGCCTTTTTAGGGGTGCCAGCCTGTGCAGGAGCTGGACCCCTCACTCGGGCGCCCAGAGAAGCAGCAGGCGTGGCTAATTGGACAAGGTGTCGGGTTGACTATGAAATATGATGGATTAACAGCCTAGGCTGGTGGTGTGACCTGCTTTCAGACACTTATTTAGAAGTTATATTGCTGGATGCTTCCTATAATTTGTGATGATGTTGATTGTGATAAATCGTGAGTTTCTGGCAGACTCCCCCGGCCTGCTCCAATGGCTGAACAGAGAAAATGTGTAATTCTGTGGGAACATTCATGCCACGAATGAAAGCGAGGATCTGCCTGTAACAACAGAATGCTCAGTCAGTGAACAAAGTAATTAAATCGAGCTAATTAAATCACAATAAAAATAATTCTAATTTAATTAATTTCTCTGCACTGATTGAACATTATGTTGCAACCAGGAGGCTTTCTGAACACTAATAGAATTTAGGGGCTGGGGCACCGAAGTTGTGGTCACTGGTGTGGTATGTGGGTCACTGTTGAGGGAATGAAATTAAACACATTTAATGAGATGCTGAAATGTTGCCTGAGCCACAAATAGAAAATGCTTTTGGAATTAAGGTAACGGGGTCTTTTCCTCTCCCATTAGGTTTCTGTACTAACCGGGGCCATACATTTGGTGATGATTTTTAAGGGTCTAGATAAATGAGATGGTGCACAATTGCTTTACTTGTTGGAGCTGGTGGGAAACCTCAGTAGTGCAGAAGTACCAGGGGCACTTACCTGTCGTCACCCCTCTCCCCAAGCCCCTGGTAGCTAAGAAAGGCTCTAGAAGCATTTGAACTGGAATCCTGTGGGGTCCTCAGTCAAGGACTAAACAGGTGGCAATGGGTTTTTAACAGCAGCATGAAAGATTTAGGTGAGGCATATAGAAGGACTTTCTATCTGCCAATAACCAGTTACTTCTTGAAAACCAGAACCATGGATCCCTCCCATCCCTCATCCCCTTATCCCCAGTGCTAAGCAGAGAGAGCCTCAGCCTAGCTGGTACTCCAGTATTTATTATGAAATTAAATTATTGAGTTCTCAAGGAATTTCTTTCCTTAGCACCTGAAAATCAGGATGGATACTCTTCTTCCGGGGTTGCTTAGACGTTGTTCAGTTTATGAACAGGAGGATACCACACAAGGCGACCTCTCAAGGTCACCTCCCCAAGACTGATTTTGTCATGGAAGCAACCCTGGAATTCTGAGTATGTGTTAGCAGGCGCTCAAGTAATTGCCAACTGTGACTTTCCAGGAGTCCTACGCTTTGGATTCCAATATTATTTATCATGCACGTTATTTTAATTAATATTTTGTGTGCGTGCCAACACTTGAACCAGACCTCATTATGGCTAGTCGGGGCACTGCATTGTTTGCAGAGTGGAATTGTTTTCGGGATGCAGCTGGTTTCCCTCCCCAGCAGCCAGGAGGGCAAAAAGGGCAGCAAAAGCCTCTGCCGTCACCAGTGTGAGCCCGGGTCCTAGAGGCTCATCAGCAAGGAGCTCCTTCTCCATCCAAAGGAGGGGGGTGTGGAGATGCCCCTTGGGAGGGCTCTGGGCCCTGAATGAGGTACCAAAGGGGGAAGGATGCGGGAATCAGCGGTGCCTGCATGCTGCAACCAGCCTCGGGAGCGAGGGGTGTTCATGTGCCTTTGAAGAGAGAATTGGCACCTTTTCTGTTGTCTGTTGTTCTGTAATTGTGCAAACAGTGTGAAATCCAGGCTAGCACAACGCCCAAGAGCTCCAGCTGGCCATTCAGCTCAGCTCGAACAACGACGGAAGACCCCCTGCTCCCCCAAACGTCTGCCCACAGGACGTGTGGGCAGGTGCCCTTCTTCCCGGCAGAGCTGTCCCCGAGATTAGCACCTGACATTTTCCAGGAGATGTTTGTTGTTCCGAAAGGAGAACTTCACCTCCATTGTGACCCCTCCCCTTGCCAGCACTTCCTGGGTGCCTCCCTCCCTCCCTCCCTCCCTCCCTCACAGGTGCAAACGGCCACCTTCACCAGCAGGAAGGGACTGATGGTGCAGATGGTGAGGTGGACTCCTCCCTCTTTCTAGAATATCTTTCCTTTTCTAGTACCTGATTTTAGAAAGATGCTACCCACCAACGTGAAGCTTCGTGTCCCAGTTTTGCTAATGAGAATTAAAACCCTCAGATTGGCTTTAACCCCTTTCCCTCACTCTTATAGACTCCTAAGATCTAGTTCTATTCATCTCATATGTTATTATGCTTCAAATAATACTATCTAACCTTCCTTTGAGGTCAAAGAGGTACCCAGCAATTTCCTAAGCTCTTATCCGCACCTTTAGTTCTCACAGAAACTCTCTCACATAGGTGCTATTTGAATTTCCTTCTTATAGATGGGGAAATGGTAGCTTGTAGAAGTTCAATAACTTACCCCCCATCACATCTAGTAAGTAGAAAAGCTGCTATTGGAATCAAGGTCCCTCTCTTTTCAGAATCCCTCCTCTTAACCATCAACTGCCATGGAAATGAATCCACGAGTGAGATATATTTTTTCCCTGTCCTTCTCCTTTCCTGCCCAACACACAGCTGCTGAGAATACACAAGTCGTTTGTCTGCGCCCAACTCCACAATCTTCCCCCAAATCCTCTTTCCCAGCTCGGAAGGTTCTTTTACTGAACGAAGATCTTGGACCAACTAAGAATGTTAAGACATTTTTTTTCTCTTGTAAATTAACGAACACTTGCATCTGTATTGGTCCAAGGATTCTGTCACAGGAAGAAGTCTCTTTAAAGGATTTGACTCTCAGACCCTAAGGTGTCTTGCACGCAGGTCTTGAAAGCCGGCTCAGGTTCTGCACATGCCCGGCGGCCGTGGGGCTCAGCGGGCGGGGCTGGACCCGGTTTCCGAGATGACTGTCCCACGCCAGCCGCGGGCCCTGGACCAGCCCGTTCAGCTCCATCTAGCCGCCTGGAGAGTTCCTCCTTGATCTCCCTCTCTTTGATCTCTCTCTCTCTTTCCCCCTGTTCGTTTTCTCTCTTTTTCTCTCCAAATCGACTTTGTCAACTCTCACTCCCGTGGCTGTGCCAGCCCCTCACTTCCTGTCATCTTGACTGCGCCGTGGGCGCCGTTCTCCGTTGTGGCCTCTGCCTGCTTCGTGATTCTCTGCTGAGAACGAATAATAACAGAAAATCCAAGAAGAGGGAATATTTACCAGTTCTGAAATGGCTTGAATTAATGAAATAACGTTCGGGGCCATTTAGGTTGAACGGGTGTAATTGTAGTTTGCAAAGTAGAAGAGTAGCTCATGCAGGGATAGCATTTTGTGCTATCTTACTTTCAGGTTTTTGTTAATCCGGTAGGTTTGTTGGAATTAGAGGGCTGCTGTGAAAGAAAAAAAAAAAAAAAAGAAGCCTAAGCAACCTGCTGGCTTGAGAACAGCCTTGTCAGACTAACAGGTAGCTGCACGTTTTAGCCTTTATCCAGCACACAATCAGGGCAATCTCCAGGGCCTGTAGAAAGAGTATTGAACTGTCGACACAGGACATTTTTGTTGAACGTAGTCCTTTTGATTTCATCTTCCCAGGCTAATGTAATAAAAACAGACATTAGGGAATGCATTCATCTCAGTTTGATAGGGACCATCGTGAATCCCCAGCAACGTGTTCAGTCATAAAGGTTATCCAACTGCTGGAAGTGACCGGAAAGATGATTGTAGATCCAGAGGTTGTGAGCACCTCCCCAGATGGGGGCGGGTAGCTGTCACTGGAGCAGGCCTATGTGAGACAGAGTAGAGGCACGCTCTTGCTACTAGGAGGATATTTAACTTCTCAAACATTTCAAATTTCATCCGCAAGCCCATTTTCTCGAATTAGCAAAACTTTGAGGGGTTATCTCAAAGGAAGAAGAAAGGATAACAAAGTGAAAGAATCTTGAACTTATTTTTGCCGAGCCAATGGTCATTTCTATGGAAAGAGAAATGGAGGCAGGAAGCGGCACTGGTCAGAGGCCTGGTCCCTGTCGGCTTCTCGGACTTTCCATATGCTCGGATTCCATACTCTGACTCTGCAAGTTTCTGACCTCAATGGCGACCAAATGCAAAGAACAGAGCTTCATGTAACTTGAGAATTTAGGAGTTTTCTCCCAAACAAGAAGCTCACAGAAGTTGGGCCGATTCTGGCATTTGAGAGCATTCAAACTTACTAAACCTAGTTTCTTTAACTGATTGTAGCATTCCAAGTTTGCTGTGACACGGTAAACATTACCCCCAATATTTATTTGTGTGGTTGCTATGGTGATCTTTTCCATGCACTCGCTGAAGGCCACTGAAAAGGACTGCTTATCCTCCTTTCATTTTGGTCTGCCTTGAGTTTATAGGTAGCATGTTGCTGGGTGTTTGAGAACAGGTGAGTAACTGCGGATTGAATTTGAAATGTAGTATATAAATATAATGCCTCAAACTAAATAAAGCATGACCTGAAATTTCTTGGAGGTTGAAGAGGCTTATGTCTCATTGTTCTGATAATCACTGTTGAATTCATTGTATTTTATCCTTTTTGTTTACTTGTGTATTCGCTCAGCAAGCTGTCACTGAGCGCTCACTGTGAACTGGGATTCACGGAGCAGATTCTGGGAGCTTACACACAAAGGACACAGTCCCTGCCCTCAGGCCGGTTACAGTCCAGAAGTGCTTCCAAGACCAGGGGGATGGTTACGATGTACTATGATAAACACCAAGATAGGCAGATGCCCAGGGTACAGGAGGAAGCCAGAGATCCAGCCGTGTGTGTACACGCGTGTGCTCATGGTGTTTGGAAATGCATAGTTTAAAAGTAGACTTCCTCCTAAATGGGAAGGAAATCCAAAAAAGAGGGGATATGTGTATACGTATAGCTGATTCACTCTGTTATAAAGCAGAAACTAACACACCATTGTAAAGCAACTACACTCCAATTAAAAAAAAAAAAAAAGTAGCCTTCCTGGTGATGATGTCTAAAACAAATCTGGAAGGATAATAGGACTTGAGATAGTGAAAGGGAAAGGGATTTCATTCTAGATAAGAGCAAATGGCATTCCAAGAACTACAGGTTACTTTGTTAATGAGTGCTGCCCTCACTTAGGGCTGCGGTGATGGATGAGTCTGGAAAAATTGGCAGTGCTGTTGTGTTTAATTCCAAGGGGTTTATTTATTGAAGGAAGGGAGGGAAGGAGGGAGGGAGGGAAGAAGGAAGGAAGGAAGGAAAGAAGGAAGGAAGGGAGGAAGGAAGAAATGACAATAGGAGTATTAAAGAATAAAAAAGGACCTAAGCCTCACACTGGTCAGAATGGCCATCATCAAAAAATCTATAAACAGTAAATGCTGGAGAGGGTGTGGAGAAAAGGGAACCCCCTTGCACTGTTGGTGGGAATGTAAATTGATACAGCCACTATGGAGAACAGTATGGAGGTTCCTTAAAAAACTAAAAATAGGGCTTCCCTGGTGGCGCAGCAGTTGAGAGTCCGCCTGTCAATGCAGGGGACACGGGTTTGTGCCCCGGTCCGGGAAGATCCCACATGCCGCGGAGTGGCTGGGCCCGTGAGCCATGGCCGCTGAGCCTGTGCGTCCGGAGCCTGTGCTCCACAATGGGAGAGGCCACAACAGTGAGAGGCCTGCATACCACACACACACACAAAAAAAAACTAAAAATAGAACTACCATATGACCCAGCAATCCCACTACTGGGCATACACCCTGAGAAAACCATAATTCAAAAAAGAGTCATGAACTACAATGCTCATTGCAGCACTATTTACAATAGCCGGGACATGGAAGCAACGTAAGTGTCCATTGACAGATGAATGGATAAAGAAGATGCGGCACATATATACAATGGAATATTACTCAGGCATAAAAAGAAATGAAATTGAGTTATCTGTAGTGAGGTGAATGGACCTAGAGTCTGTCGTACAGAGTGAAGTAAGTCAGAAAGAGGAAAACAAATACCATATGCTAACACATATATATGGAATCTAAAAAAAAATAAATGGTACTGATGAACCTAGGGGCAGACCAGGAATAAAGTTGCAGACGTAGAGAATGGACTTGAGGATATGGGGAGGGGGAAGGGTAAGCTGGGACGAAGTGAGAGAGTGGCATGGACATATATACACTACCAAATGTAAAATAGATGGCTAGTGGGAAGCAGCCGCATAGCACAGGGAGATCAGCTTGGTGCTTTGTGACCACCTAGAGGGGTGGGATAGGGAGGGTGGGAGGGAGGCACAAGAGGGAGGGGATATGGGGATATATGTATATGTATAGCTGATTCACTTTGTTATAAAGCAGAAACTAACACACCATTGTAAAGCAATTAAACTCCAATAAAGATGTTTAAAACAAAAAAAACCCAAATATTTATTTTCTGCTTATGCCTGGTGATTTTCATTGTCTATTATGTCTTTTAATGTTTAACCTCTGAACCGAGTTTCCTCATTTATGAAAAAGAGATGTCCCTCCACCATCGGGAAGTCGTGAGGGTCAGATGAGATGCGGATATAAGGTGCTGAGCACGGTCCCCGGCACGTTACTGATGCTCAATAAAAGTGGTTATTATGATGGTGAGCGTGGAGGATGGGCTGCAAGGTGCGGGATCCGAAACAGTAAAGACGCTGTGAGAAATGATGGCAGCCTGAGATGGGGTGGAGAGACAGCAACTGATGTGAAAGATACTTGGGGAGGCAGAATCGGCAGGGCTGGTGGCTGATGATGTGCCGTGGTGAGAGAGGAGAGTCAGCAGCTTCTAGGCTGCTGCTGGCCAGGAGCGTGGGGGTCCCTCCACTGAGATGGATACGGAGGGAGCCGCGGGCAGTGTCCACGAAGTGAAAGACCATACAATACCAAAACCTAAATGGTCTGTAGAGCTTGTTTTCAAAACTAGACCCAAATCGGGAGCATGTGAAGCAGCGCGTGTGCTAGTGGGTGGGATGCAAAGACATCTCAGTGGGGGGGGATTTGCAGCAGTTCCTCCCAGATGACCCTCCTGCTGGCCATGTGGACCACCTGCATCTCCTACTCAGAGACACTGGGCCTGTGGCTCTCCAGCTCCCTGGCCACCTGTAAGAGTCAAGCCTCTCTCTACTTTCTCCCATCAGCTCAGGTTTATCACCTTGTCACGTGATCTTTGATGCTGGTGACCTTTGATCCTCCCTACACACCAGATCCAGCGTCATTTCATATAAACCTGTTGCTGGGGAGAAGAAAGTTAGGGGTCCTGCTTCTTTGTGTTCTAGCCAGAGCAATAAAATATATTCCCAATACTAATACCACAATTTAAATTTATTATCTTTGTGCTTTACAGTATCCATAGCAATAAAATCTATTCCCAAGAGTATCATTACAATTTCCAACTACTTAAGGAATTATTTTTGTTTACATTTTAAAGCCACAGCAATAAAATTTAATACCAACAATAATACTACAACTTTGCATGCCCTTAAAATTTGTCATAAATGATTATTGTGAGGGGATTGTCGGAAAACATGTAAATGTTTCCAGGGGAAGCAGACTTTTCCGTTTGTCTCATGGTGAGGCCCAGATTCTTCACAGAGCGTCAAGAAGCATACTCCTTCCCAATTAGCCAGCAGTCTGGTTGAGCATATCTCCTAAGTTTTTCTTGAATCATCCCGCTTCTCTGTCCTCGCACCCCTGGAGCTATGTGCCACCGTGGTCATGTAGGGAACCCCTCGCTCCTGCCCGGGGGACAGCATGGCCTTTCACTGTCCACTCTCCCACCTCCAATCAGTTCTCCTCACAGCAGCTTGGATTACATTTTCCGAACACAGATCTGGCCAGTTTCCAGGAAAATATGGGGGACAGAAAATAAGTTATATGACCGCAAAGAAGCAATCAGCCAAATGCAGAATGTGGGGCACTGAGCAGGACAGATGACCTGGTTTCTCTAACAAATCAATGGCACCCAAGAGAGAGAAGAGGGAAGAGAGGGGATTGTGATGGAATCAAAGAGGTGTAAGAACTGTCAACACGGTGACCAAGTATTATCTGTGGGCTGAGTGTGATTCCTGATTTCAACAAGCCAAGTGTATACAGACCTTCTGGAGAAAATCAGGGAAATCTGACCACGGCATGGATATTAGCTGAAGAGCTACTGTTAATTTTGCCTGCACACCCTTCTGTTCGCGAAGCGAAGGCTCTATCGGTTAGAGGTGAATTCTCGGGTATTTACAGAGGAAGTGACATGATGTCTTTGTTTTAAAATACTTCAGCCCTCTCCTTCCCCAGAGTGGATGGGTGGTGTGCATAGATGAGAATCAAGCTCGTCAAAATGTTGGTAACTGTTGAAGCTGGGGCATGGCGAAGTGGGTTCATTATGTATTCTGTCTACCTTTGTGACTCTTGGGAAAGTAGCCTAAGTAAAAGTAAAAATTCAAGTGAATAGGCCAGATGAAGCATTTGTTTTTTTCAATAGTAACTGATTTATTTGACAAAGATACTCTTTCTTCACCTACTTCAATTCAACAGATTTTTTTTTAACGAACGCCTACCTCATACAAAATTGAATAAGACTCAGCTTCTGCCTCTCAGAACCATCTGGTCAGAGAGGAGAAACTTACATTTGTGAAAAGATAACTGATACTAATACTAATATTAACACTCGTATTCATACTCATACTAACACTAAGAGCTAAATCGACAATATGCAAAACAGTCAAGAGCTATCACAGAAAATTCAAGGTACAGAACACAGCGCATGGTATGCTACTTCTTTTTTTTTTTTTTTTTTTTTTTTTTTTTTTTGCGGTACGCGAGCCTCTCACTGTTGTGGCCTCTCCCGTTGCGGAGCACAGGCTCCGGACGCGCAGGCTCAGCGGCCATGGCTGACGGGCCCAGCCGCTCCGCGGCATGTGGGATCCTCCCGGACCGGGGCACGAACCCGTGTCCCCTGCATCGGCAGGCGGACTCTCAACCACTGCGCCACCAGGGAAGCCCTACTTTTTGAATATATAAGGAGAAAAATAAGAATTGCTAGTTTTGTTTGATTACGAGTGAGTATAGAAAAAGTCAGGAAGGACACATAAGAGACTATAAAAAATCGATACCTGTTTAGGAGAGAAGCAAATGAGGGACAAGGGAGGAGCTTTTACTGAACACCTTCTCATGCTTTCTGGTGTTTGAAAATATGTGAACGTATTATTGCGTATCAAAAATTTTAAATAAAAAGTAAAATAAGCTCTCAGCTCCTCCTCCACATCAGACCAAGTTTTTCCTCTATTAAAAACCCTTTGGCGGCGGGGGGGACTTCCCTGGTGGCACAGTGGTTGAGAGTCCGCCTGCCGATGCAGGGGACGCGGGTTCGTGCCCCGGTCCGGGAAGATCCCACATGCCGCGGAGAGGCTGGGCCCGTGAGCCATGGCCGCTGAGCCTGCGTGTCCGGAGCCTGTGCTCCGCAACGGGAGCGGCCACAACAGTGAGAGGCCCGCGTACCACAGACAAAAAAAACAAACAAACGAAAAACAAACAAACAAAACCCTTTGGGAATTCCCTGGCGGTCCAGTGCTCAGGACTCGGTGCTTTCACTGCCGAGGTCTGGGTTCAATCCCTGACCGGGGAACTAAGATCCTTCAAGCCGCACAGCGTGGCCAAAGAAGAAGAAGAAAAGAAAAAGTTAAACAAACAAAGAAAACTTTGTGTGGTCCTGTTATCCTTGGTGTATAGTGCATAGTCCTTGTGGAGGCTTCTCAGGATGGACACAATGTGGCTTCTGCGTCCTCTCACCTCATTCATGCCCATCACACGGATTGTGCAGGCTCCCAGCTCAGCCAAGCCTGCTCTCATGCGAAAAGCCAACAAGCTCTTTGTTCTGCCTGGTTCATCCTCGCTCCCGCCTGGCCTCACCAAGCCCTGACCATTCAGGTTTCCCTGAGATGCCACGTTCTCGGGCAGCTCATTCGGTAACTTGCTTTAGTCCCATATGTCTCTATTTTGGTAAGGAAATGCGTCTAATTTGTAAGTAATTGTCTGCTTTCATCTTTTATACTCACCTGTAAACTCTACGAGAGCCAACTAGTCTCATTGTCTCCTGTGTTCCGTCACCTATTTCCAAGCCTCCTGTCTAGTGGGAGTTGAATATAGAATATTTAATTTCAGGGGCCACGGTTGTAGAAAATAAAGACACGGTCAGCTTGCGTGTGTATGATGTGTAGCGTGCAAGAGAAGATAGCATTTCTGTGAGAAAGGAAGATGGAGAGAAAGCGCTAGAAGGAGCAGACAAGGAGTGGCATAAAATAGCACCACAAGAAGTGACCCAAAGAATACTTTCTGAAGCAGAGGTCTTCTTTGAATCAATGGAGGGCACCCAAGAGAGGAAAGCTGTGGGGGAAAAATGGACGAAAAGACTTATTAGAGAAGGAGAGGGGAACACCTAGGGCAGGGGGTGTTGGCCAGGTGTTTTTGGAGGTTTGCAAACCTCTAGCAACTGCACAAAAACTTTCATGGAGATCTTTATGTACATATTTTTTTTGAGTGAACTTACTTTTTCTGAAAATTCTGAAAGTCTAGAGATATAAGACAGACTAAAGATCTTATTAGCCTTAGATGGACCAGATGAATTGAGAAGAGAAAGCCATGGCGCCAAGAGCTCAGGCCCACAACCTTAGAGAACCAGGAGGTGGACGTGGGGAGTGGTTCACAGAAACTGCAGCAGCCGATGGGAGGTGTGGGGGTGGAGTTAGGGAAGGTCATGGAAGGTCCTTGAAACCCCATGGAGGAGTCCGGTCACCGCTGGGATTGTGAGCACGTCATTTTCTTCATTGAGCCTCATTTTCACCCTTGGGAGAAGGAGAGATGGGTGAGCATTACAAAAATACCTTCTCATCTCCCTCACAAGGGTGTCATGAGGGGCTAAGAAAGACTCCTAACATCTGGAAAGCTATGGGGATTTTTCTTTATTTAAGCAATTTCCCTTAAATTTCATGTAAAAATAACAACAGTCCCACTGAATTGTGGGTAGGGGGAAGCCCAAAGCACTGTTTGGTCCTTAGCCCCTTACGGACCTTCTGGAATTAGGAAGAGGGATTTACAGCATCTCCCCAAACTACAGAATCTTTTCCCATTTAGTTAATATACAGTCAGTTTGGAATGGCCTTTGCTTCATTTCTATATAGTTCCAAGCATGGACGTCTACCCCTGGACCCGAGGCTCCAGAGCGGTTCTGTACAGTGACAGCCTGGGCAAAATTTCGTTCAGCAGTGCCCACTGGCCGGGCACTCTGGGCCATTACTTCACCCTGCACCCCGGGCTTCTCAGGTATAAAATGGCAGTGACAGTCATCTCGAGCTCATGGGATGCAGTGGGGATCACCTGGTGTGACACACATGGAGCCCTGGGGAGGGACCTGCCCGTGAAGCTGCTCAGGGCTTCACTCCTCCGAGTGGCAGGAGACAGGCCAGCCTCACTGCAGCCCCTCATGGACCTCCACGTCAATGATTTTTCTAGAGCTGCCCAGGGTGGGCGGTTACGGGTTTAATCCCTGGGTTCACTCCGGAGGACGGGACGTGCTTGCCCAGCGCCTCTCCTGTCTTCAGGAGCTGGAAACTGCACTGTCTGTTCAAGGCTCCTGAGTTGAGGACAGAGGATGCCTTTTCATGCCTGCTTTACCCCCTCACAATTCTGATTCTGAGCAAGTTACTTTCTATCACTGAGCTTTTATATCCTCGCTTCTGTTCTGAGTGTACAGGCTGTTGAGAAGGTGCGCTCGTCTGCTCGGGCTGCAGAATACCACAGACTGGGGGCGGAAACAACAGAAACCTGTTCTCTCACAGTTCTGAAGGCTGGAAGTCCGAGATCACGGTGTCTGCAGGGTTGGTTTCTCCTGAGGCCTCTCTCCCTGGCTTGTGGGTGGCCGTCTTCTCCCTGTGTCTAAACAGTTGTTCCTTGATCTGTACCCTGATCTCTTCTTCTTATAAGGACACCAGTCAGATTGGATTAGGATCCACCACCTTATTTTACCTTAACTACCTCTTTAATGACCCAGTCTCCAAATAGAGTCCCATTTTGAGGAACTGGGGGTTAGGACTTCAACACATGAATTTTGGGGGGGTGGGGGGCACGGTTCAGCCCATAACAGAAAAGCTAAATGAAAAACTGTACATTAAAACTTGGATGAAGCAGGCACTTGATCAGTGCTGGTTCAACTTGTTGACGTTTTCAGAATGGCTATCGTCAAAAAGAACACAAATAACAAATGTTGGCAAGGATGTGGAGTAAAGGGAACCTTGTGCACTGCTGGTGGGACTGTAAATTGGTGCAGCTACTGTGGAAAATAGTATAGAGGTTTCTCAGAAAATGAAAAAACGAAAAATGGAACTACCATATGACCCAGCAATTCCACTCCTGGATATATCTGAAAAAAACAAAAACACTAATTTGAATAGATACATAGACCCCAATGTTCATGACAGCATTATTTACAATTGCCAAGATATGGAAGCAACCTAAGCGTCCATCAACAGATAAATGGATAAAGAAGATGTGGTATTTATATACATATATAATGGAATAGTACTCGGCCATAAAAAAGAACAAAATTTTGCCATCTGCAGCAACATGGACGGACTTGGAGGGCGTTATGCTAAGTGAAATAAGACAAGGGATGTATTGTACAACACGAGGAACATAGCCAATATTTTAACTATGAATGGAGTATAATCTTTAAAAATTGTGAATCACTACATTGTACATCTGTAACATATAACATTGTACAGCAACCATATTTCAATATAAAAAGGAAAAAAATGTGTTGCTGCGTGTCGCTGCCCTGTATTTCGCTGGGATAACCTATGGTCCATGAGCGGGTGTTACTGCAGCTCTGACTGGGCTGAACTGGCAATCAGACTTTGTTTCCTCCTGTTTCACGCCCAGCTCCCTCACATCCCATGCCTGCTGTACCACCACTGGCAAGGGGCAAATGAGGGCAGAGCTGAGAACTTCTTTGGCTGTGACGCTGCTGCATCAAAAATGGACTCGGTGAGTCTCCTCCGGCCACACGCTGTTAGGGGTTTCAGGACATCGTCCAACTATTGTCTTACTGGTCACATGCCCTGTGTCACTGGAGCACAGGTTCACAATTGTCATCTTAAGAACGAAGGAAAATCTGTCCTGAGCCGATGGGGTTGCTTGCGATATCTTCACAAAATAGCCTTTCAGTGTTTCTTCAGTTAACACAAAAGGAAGTAAAGAGCACCAGTAACAACCACTGAAAATATAAAAAAAAAAAGGGGAGAGAGAGCTACTTGGTTCCGAAGATGAGAAAAGTGAAAAGGTCTTTTGAAAATTCTCTCTCTGTCCCCGCCTCTGTCCCAGGTCAGAGCAGCAGCAGCTCTGGCTCTGGGCCTTTCCTCTCGCTTTTCCCTCTTCCTGGTCCCACGTTCCTGCATCCTATAAATGCCATCACCAGTTATGGATTCCTCTGAGTGGTGCTCTGGTGGTTCTCGGTCACTCAGAATGTCCCTCTGGCCAGGGTTCATGGCTGTGGGCAAGGCCTGCCGGTTGGCACCCCCCCTTCTTCTGAGGAGAAGCAGGCAGAGGCTTTCAAGCCCATGGGCTGTTTGTCTGCAACCTTTGACCCTCGAAGGCCCCTTCGTTCTGCCGTCCTCTGCTCTTCTGTTTAACGGCAATTGTAAGTGTTCAAGGGGCAACCACGGAGGGGAGCGGCCTCAGCTAATGGGGCTAAATGACGAAATAAAGGTAGACATTTTCTCTCTCATGCACAGCCCTGTCTATTCCAAGAGCATAAATAATGAATTTGAGGGGAAAAAAAATGAAGCATGAAACCTAAATGGAGGTTTGAAGGAAAGAAAATTTTAATTCTAGATTTTGGCGAAAAAAGATTTCTGGTTGCAATTTTGAATACTCTTGATGGATGGATTTGGGGGACGGTGACCACAGCTGCAGCACAGAGAGGTCAGATGGCTTGCCAGGAAAGAGTGAAAACTCAGGGAACTGTAATGATGACAAGTCCTCAAAGAGCTTTCAGGGAGCAGACAGACATGCTGGGAATCCTGGGAGCCACTGCAGTTAACATCTAGAAACAATCGTGGGACATCCTTGCCTAAAATACAGACCGACAGTGCAGTAGTAAACGCTCAGTGTCTAGAGCATGGGCTCACAACAAGCAAACAATCTGTGTAGCATATAAATGTGTGCAAATATGTATACATTTGATATATATTTAAATATATATATACATACATACATATTACAGTGTACGTGTATTAAATCTGTGCTGGTTAGAATAAAATCAAATGGGGAGGAGGGTGGCAGATCCCAAGTTTTTCTAGTCTCCATCCGTTGTCAACTTTCCCACATTGCCATTGGGAAGACGTCCCTGGCTACCGAGCTGCGAAGGGACCAGGTTCCTGTCGTGCCTTGCCTGGCCCAGCCGCTCTCTTCCTTCTGTGTAAACTGTGCCACCAAGGAAAGGGGAGGCTGTCACCTTACTCAAGCTGCTACCAAGCTCTCTCTTCTTCAGCTGAAAAGAGCCTAAGATTTTCTTCTTTTGAATAGTATAGGATCACTTTCAATAGCCAGGTGGTCATGGTCAAAAGATGTTCTAATATTTATGCAGAGTTCATGGAAAGGAGCTCACAGCACTCAGGATCCTTACCAACCCTCAGGTGTTGCTTGGTGAGTGCGAGTGTGTGTGTGTGTGTGTGTGTGTGTGTGTGTGTGTGTGTGTGTGTGTAGGATGGCGGGAAGGTTGGGAAGGCGATGGAAGGAAGGCATGATCTTCTTTTTAAAACAAGTTGATAGGGAATTCCCTGGTGGTCCAGTGGTTAGGACTCGGTGCTTTCACTGCCAAGGGCTCGGGTTCGGTCCCTAATCAGGGAACTAAGATCCCACAAGCCGCGCAGCTTGGCCAAAAACCCAAACCCAAACCCAAACCAAAAAACAAGCTGAGGCGATGAGCATTTGTGCTTTTGCATCGTTTTCAGTAAGAAAGAATCCATATAGTGCAGGGGTCCCCAACCCCTGGGCCTCGGACCAGTACTAGTGTACGGCTGTTAGGAACGGGCCAGCACAGCGGGAGGTGAGTGGCGGGCTACGAGCGAAGCTTCCTCTGCCGCTCCCCATTGCTCCCCATCGCCTGCACCATTCCCCCGCCCAACCCCGCCGTCTGTTGAAAAATTGCCTTACACAAAACTGGTCCCTGGTGCCAAAACGGTTGGGGACCGCTGATATAGTGGACTCCTAGTTGAGTGCTCTGTCAGGGAGGACAAAAGACAGGAGGGGGAAGGGGGCTGGTCTCTTTTGCTGGCTGTGCTGAGGCCTTAGTTGGCAAGGATTTGAGAGGACAGGTGGAGAGGTGCCGTGTCACGCCGGGAGGGCTGGCTGGCTGGTCCCCACCCACTCCCTACCTGCTTCCCACCCATCCTGGTGTCATCTTCAAGCTGGAACACCCTCAGCCTTGCTCAGTGAGCTTATTTGACTTTGATTCCATAGCTGCAGTGCAATACCAGGGTACCCAACCAAAGTGCCACGTGATGTGAGAGCTTGCCCTCGTGGCGCTGGCCCCTGGGGTGTAGGATGGGGAGGGGGCGCCACTTCTTCTCTGTGGCTTTTTGGGCCTGCCTGGTTTGGGTGCTGTCACTCTGGGTGGCACAGGAGATGGATCAAGGGACAAAAAGAACTCCTGCCAGGCTTGAGGTGTCGCAGGAATTCTGTTTACTGTCCCTGCATTTCTATCTGGGTCTGATCCTGGTCTTGGAGGGGAGTCAGTAAACATGACCCCAGAAGTCTTGGCGTGAAAAGAAAAAACCCACAACAAAGCAGACTTTTTTTTTTTTTTGGACAGACTTTCCCTTTACCTGAAGTACAGGTTTGTTGACTGTCAGGCAGTGAAGCTCGCACAGGTAGTCAGTTCCTTGTGTGGCCGGAGAATCTGCTAGCTGGGTCCTCCTTTTCTGTCAGCCCTCACCCTGGTATCTGTTTGCTCCCAGAGTGTCCTACAAATCACAATAAGGGTGAAAAAAACACAGATGAGCCCCCAAGGTGCTACAGCCTAAGGTGATTTGGGAACACAGGGGACAGTCCTGCCATCCAGCGGCCAGTATCCTGGGGTTTGATGGGTGTTTGTGAGATGGAGGTGACAGGACAGCGGGAGGGTGGAGAGCAGGTGGGGGACAGCCAGTGGCAGCATTTCAGAGCAAGATCCTGCTGTAAAGAGCTTGTAGCCAAACGGGGTGTGGGCTCTGGGATGACCTGGGACCTCTGGCTGACCTGTCCATTTCAGCTCAGTGTGTGAGGCTGTTGGCCGGCAGTTACTGTGCAAGAGGAACCTGGGGCAGAGGATGAAGAGGAGAGGAAGACACGTGGGTGAAGCCGAGCTAAGCAGAGAACGGATGAGAGGTGGGAGAGGCCAGAAATCAGAAATGAGAGTGCAGGAGAGCGGCAACGAGGAAGTGAGAACGTGGGGTTCTGCAGAGAGGCGTTGTGATTTGGGGGCGGAAGACCTGGGTCTCACCTCTGCCCTTTATGAGCTGGGGAGCCTTAGGAAAGGGATTTACCCTCTCTGAGCCTCCATTTTACCCTCTTGAAAGTAGAGCCGATAACCTCCGTCCTCTCTCCTTCATAAGGATGGTGTGAGAATTAAATGAAAACATGAAGACCTTGTAAGACAAAACTCATGCTAACGCCCTCCTTGGCCAACCATTGGTTGGTTCAACAAATTCGGTTAAAGAAAGAAAGACATAGGGGAGTAGAAAACAGAACATAGAGAGAATCTGATTAATCAAAGGAGGCAGGAGGGAGCCAGGTGGAGAATTAAGAAAGAACCAGATGGTGATGGTGTTGGCAGAGACACCAGACTCACTTGAAGATGCAGGAAGAGTGATGGGGTCCAATGGATGAGCAGTGATACCCGTGCTTAAGAGCTTAGTGTCAGCCCAGTGAGTGGGAGACAGGGCCCGGAGAAGGGGGAGCAGGGGAGAACCCCCACGGTGGAGACGGCGAGAGAAAGTCAAACAACACTTGGTCTTAGGAAGCCTAAAGGCAGAGGCAGGAGGTCGCACACCGATGGGCAGACAGATGAAGTCATCTCGCGTGGGGTACAGTTGACAGTGAGGCAGAATGATGCAGGCTACCTTAGTTGAAATTTAGGGTAGATGAGATCTTTATCCAAAATGGTAATCTAAGAAAGGGACGTATTATTTTTTCAGGAGAGAAAGCCTTCACTGATTTGCTCTGAATCCAATTATTTGGTCCAAACTGGAAGATGAATCACGTGTAAGAGAGTCCAGAGAAGGAGAGTCCCATGTCCAACTCAAGAGGAGGTGGGTCAAGCTTCTGTAATTCAGTGTCATGAGAGGTAAAGGAAGAGGCTCTGGAAGGAGGTGACAGCACTGGTTAGCCTTCCAGGAAGGGGGCCAGTGAAAATGGGATGATTGTAGTTGAGTTAAGGGGTAAAAGTTGAGAGGCACAGGGCAACCGAGGTTGAAACGGCTTCTCTGAGAGGCCCTTTTGTTCCCAGGCAAGACGTTGCCGCTGCTGGGTTCACGGGGGGTGGGAGGGATGATGGATTGCCAATGAACATATGAAGAATGAGGCAAAGCAGCATGAAACCATTTGTTTGGGCTTTATAGATTTTCTAATAAAAATGTCAAGGTTTTTTCACACCATTTCAAAAATGTCATCAAATGCAAAACAGTTCTCCTTATGCCAGTGATAAAGGCTGCATTTCCAATGGTAAATTCCAGCCCGAGATGCAATAACAAAGTTTCTCAGGTTGCCTCCAAGTCAAACCAGGGGTCAGGGTCAGTCCAGAACCCTTCGGGGTGACCCTTCACAGTAACTGACCCCTCCCAATAGAGCCCGGAACTTTCCTGACTGTGAAGTACTGGAGGAGTAAGGCTTAGTGTTAGCCCAGTGGGAACATCCCTGAGAACAGGGAGTCCAGTCCTGAGCCATGTTTGGAGAGTAAAGTATGTATCTCTGAGCCTCTGACTCAGGATTTGTCTGCGGTAGCCGTTAAAGAACCTCTCGGTGGATTTTCTTGTCTCTAGACTCTCCTTGCGACCTGCCTCACGCACTTCCTCAAAGTTCTTCTTCTTATTAATTATTATTATTTTAATGCATCTTTAATCAGGTAGCAGCCCAGCTCAAAGACCTTCAATGGCTCCTCTTTGCCTTTTTTTTGTCTTCATTTTTCATAACATCTTAACGTAACCCAAGAAATCCAAGATATTATCGTTACAAAGTATGATCCACATCAGAATAAGGAATAAGATATTTTATATCCTATTTTTGTACTGAGCTTCAAATCCAGTGTGTGTTGCATAGTTACAGCCCGTCTCAATTTTAAAGTTAAATTTTATCAGATATACTTCATCTTGCGTTTAGCTTTCGTAAGATTACATTTATAAGAGAAGATTCACAAACCAAGTTGTCCAAACATACCTTAAACATTGCCAATAACTGAATAGAACATCAGGTTTTAGAGTTGACTTTACACTAGTTAAATTTGAATCAAAATTTAAAAATCTCATTCTCATTGCAGAGTACCATCCCACTGTAGGGCTGGACCATTCACTCCCCTTTGTCTTTTATATTAAGTGCAAACTCTTTTGACTGGTATTCTACCCCCTAATTCCTTTGCAGCCTTATCTTCTGCAATTCCTGGGCATGGACCTCATACTCCAGCCAAACTCATCCAGCCTCTGTCCCCACCTTTCACATTTCCTGTTCTCCACTGCAGGGCCTTTGTCACCCCCTTCATCCAGGGCATTTTCCCTTCACACCGTTTTTGCCTATCAAAATCCTGTTGCTCCTTCCAGATTTATTTCAGAAGTCACTTCTTCCATGAAATCTTTCCTGATTTTCTGAACTGTGATTCTGTCAACGGTTATTTCTCCTTCCTTTTTATCCTTCAAAGCACATCGGTGCCTCCAATGAATCCACTTTGACCTGTATTCTAGTCTAATCCGAGATGCTCATCTCCTTGAAATTTAAGTAGAAACGGCCTCACACACTTTCTAGCCCCCCACACTCCATCAGCTGCACTAAAGCTTTCTCAAGTTGCCTCCTTGTGGGCCACCAGGATTAGGGAAGAGTGAAAGCTTTAGAGTCAATTTTCTTTTGGGGTTCATCTCTGTTAAGTTGACTTGCTAAAAGGACCATACGTGGAAAAAAGAAAAGAAAAGCAGGGAGAGCAGTTGGGTTTTCACCTTGGTCTGGTCTAGCACATCAGATCTGCTGCCCCACATTTGACTTTGGTAGATGTCTCTTTCCTGGGCCCAGAGGCAGAGGCCAGGAAGGGACTTGCAAGTATGCTGTCTTCCGTCCCTGGCAGGCTCTCTGCAGCTCAGAGGAAAACACTTAAAGGACAAAAAAAGAGAGGGGGTTTCTGAAGGGACTCTGTTTCACGTGTGGGACTTCTAGTGGGGCTTCTAGTGGACCAGGACTCTAGGGGGTCCTGGTCCAAACACTTCCTCTTGGATCCTCTGAGCGTGAGGGATTTTAAACACCGGACGGGCTTACTTCCATGATCCAGGCAAACACCGGAATTACAGTCTTTGACTTAAAAAAATGTATGGATCTGGGGAGTGGCCAGCAGGAAGGCAGTAAGTTCTATGTGTACTGTCTGGAAGGCATAGGGGTCAGCTCAAGAGGCCTGCCACCTTCTGCATCCCAGGAGCGATGGAGTGTTGTTGGTTGGATTAGCGACGTCTAGGCAAGAGTTTTGCAGTGTGCAGGAGGAAAACTTGGAGAAGCGTAATAAAGCAGCTCCCGGACAGGATTCCCAGGGTGCAGGAAGCCACTGCTAGGATAACTGACGATAGCTTAGTCTGTTAGTCCAGAATTTGATGGTTTAGTCCTAGATCGACCAGTGTTTTATGGTAGAATCCTGAACATGTCCACCTCATGCCCGAGTTCTCCATATGTAGATGGGATTGTTGCCTGACATTTCTGGCAACCTGGCCAAACATTATGACTGATTTAGCTTCGAGCTTGAAAGCCTTGCACCCCCTTCCTCCCTCCCCCCTCCTCCCTCCCTCCCTCTCTTCCTTCTTTCCTTCCTTCCACAGATATTTATTAAATGCCTGCCAATGACCGGGAGGATACAGCAGTGATCAAAAAATTCAAACTTCCTAACACGTGCTGGCAACAGCTAGACAAGAAAAAAAAAATTTTTTTTAATAATAAAAAAATAAAATACTTATTTTATATATATAATAATTATTGGGTATTGGTATATAATACTTACTGGGTAGTGATAAATGCTCCAAAGATAAATAAAGATGGGTGAAGGGACAGAGAGTTCTATTTGGGACTGAACAATGTAAAGAAGATTCATCTGTGGGGCGGCATTTGGGCAGAGCCCTGGAGGAGACGCGGGTGTCGTTGGGGGAAGCGCAGCGGGACCTGCAAGAGGGAGATTTGAGTCAGGCAGTGTGCTGCCAGCTGTGTGACCCAGGGCAAGACGATAACTTCTGTGAACCTTGTTTCCAAGGCTTAAAATAAAGCTAATGACGCCTACAGGAGATTAAAATGCCAGGAGGCCTGGAAAGGCTTGGCCTGCAGTACAAACTGGACCAGGGTGCATGCTGTCAGGCTAGCAGCCTGCAGCCCGGGTGAGCAGATTGCTAATCACCCCACTCTTCCTCAGGACCAAGTCAACCCTCAGTCTCTCTGGGCCTCTTTCTCAATCAATACAAACGGGAAACAACCCTTGGCCCCTCCTCAAAAGAATGCAAAAGGGCAGGTGAGGTAGCAAATGCAAAAATGCTTTGAACCAGCTCTTCGGATAAAGGTCTGCAGAGAATCAGAGCACGTGGGAGAGGCCGGCCCTCACCCCGCGGGGCGTGGCGGCAAGGACTCCAGCACCAGGACGGGTCCTTTAAAAACGTGGGGTTTAGACCGAGACGGAGGGAGACAGATTTGCTAGCACAAGAGAGAGCTGGGAAGAGAGCCAGTCCCGGGGCGGAGGCGCAGCAGAAGGGCGGCTCCGGATGGCCGCCAGGAAGCAACAAAGCGGCAACACAAACAGGAAGCAGGACCGCTGGTGACAGGATGGGGCCCTGCGAGAGCCGGGAAGAGCCCGGAGAGGCGGCGGGGCCGCTGGGATGCTGGGGGAGCAGGCGGCCTCGGGCAGGAAGGGGGGCCTCTCCGCGCGGGGAGTCCCAAGTGAAATTGACGCCTCCATCTAAGTACGGAATAATGCACCCTCTTACACTTTTCTTAAAAATGCAACAGAAAGCTGCCTACTCTGCAACTCTCTTCCCGCCACCTCTGTCGGGAAAGGGTTTTTCTGCGTCCCTTTTACCCACTTACGTATCCACCTCCTCTTTAGTGAAATAGCATCGCACCCCTCTGCTGATTTCAGAGGCTCGGGGGAACCAGCCTACCTTATTATTGGGAACCTGCCGGTGGGGGCGTCTAGCGGATGATTGACTCCCAATGAGAACAGGATCTGCGTCTAGAATAATATGAGTAGATTGCAAATTGATTCATGGGACCAAGCACGGAGCAGCCCAAACTCCAGTCTTTCTCCCGTTCCATCTCCGACCTCCTGTCAGTCTCAAAATTGATAGAACAGCCTGAAGCCCTTGAACAGAGTTATGTGGGCAATCATCTTTCTAATTCTTGCATATAGGTGCCAATATGTCAAGAGGACCCAGGCAAGGGGACAACAGGGTGGCTTTATTTAACATGATGACAAGCAAACGCTTGAATAGCAAGGAGCTCATGAGCTTTGCAGCAGCAGGAAAAAAAAAAAAAAAAAGGAAAAAAAGGCCCCTGCATGGATGCCTGCCTGCACTCCAGTAGCCCTGCACGGTGCAAAAAAGAGATTGCTAACAAAAAGGTTATTCAGCGGCTCCCCGAACAAATCCAAAGGTAACAAGTATGGATGGAGCAGATGTCAGGAGACTGAGCGCTGTTTTGGAAAACTGCCGAGATATTTAGAAACAGCGCTTTCTTATTAACCCAAGCATAATGCTGAAGGTCCTTTAAGATAAAACTTCCCAGATGCCACCTGTATTTGACATGGCGATAGGATGAATGCCTGAGTGTCCACTGATACTGGAAATGCTTTTAAGAACCAGCCTCAACTGATGGTTCTGGCACAAACAAATCACGAACTAATTTATGTATTCCTGCAGCTGCACCCCGGCCGAGGCGCGCAGGCCGATTCACAGCTGACTGGCGCTGCCTCATTCTTTGCAGATTTGGCATTTAACTGTAATTAAGATTTATTGTTCACTAGCTTGCAGGTCAGGGCGAGCATGACAGTATGGGTAACTTTTCTGTTTACTAGTAAAATGTCTGGTAGGAGGAAGCCTCAAACCTTCCAAGCAGAACTTGACGGAAATAAATAGCACCTCTTCACTCCAGGACCGGCGCATGACCGATTTTAATCGGACACGAGGGTTCTCTTTGAAGGAGGGCAGGGAGACATCAGAAAGAGCTAGTGAAATGTACTGTTGCTTTTGCCCCAGAAGGGGACGGGCCAGAAGCCAAATCAATGACTGCTGATCTTCCGGATCTGGGGAAGGGATTGTATGCTTGGTGCGGGAGGGAGGCGCGGATGGAGACCTCGATGCCGACAAAGGTTGTGCAGAGGTGGGGACGCGTGAGTCTTCACGGCCCTTCCTTGCCACCGAGAGGAGCGTCATTCCTCATCTCTCTCCGCTCTCAAGGATGCCCTTGGACCAAATCAGATGGCCAGAGGGGGAGGGAGGCAGGGGTTCAGCAGTCAGCGGCCGCTCACCTGCTTTTACAGTCTGTCTGCTGAGGTCCTGTGCAGGTGACCCAGGACACAGTGGGTGTGAATGAACAAACGGTCTGTAAGCAGACAGATGAAGAAGGACAGCTCATCCCTCCTGGTGGATTAGAAGGCAGAAATGCTGAAGCATAATGTCCTTCAATTTTCTAGCATCTATAATTTATTATCTATTATTGTTTGTCCTCCTTGGGGTCTTTTTGTCAGTGCCTACGTGACATAAAACATTACTCACACGAACCAGAGATTTAGACCCTGATCTTGTTCTGTTTCTCTTGTTTTCTGACAGAGGACGGGAAAGGAAGAAAAATCCTCTGCTCTACAGTAGCACTGTTGACTCCAGAATATAATTTTATATGATCTTGTAAACGTATCCCTTTGTATCTCACCCTAAACTGTACATCATTCAAATTGTGGCTTACAAAAATGCACACAACACTTTAGGAAAAAATTAAGGGTAAATGAGGGAAAAATTGTGTGATTCCTGGCATTTTCTTGTTTCATGTTGTCTATTAATATTTGAGCTGCCAGTTCATGGAAGTTAGAGAGGGTTAGTTGTGGTCTGCAGTGACCCAATACTTCCCCGATTGCCTTAATTAGAGCACATTTGTTTTCCTCTTTACCAGAAAAAGATCTCAAGATTCTAAGAAGTATAAGAGATCTTTTGTTTTGACATTAAGAGGAGGCTGTAAAAGCAAGCATCTTTCCCGAAGGTAAAAGGGGGGAAATGGGTGTGAAATTCATTTTAACGGTGGATAGAGACAAAATCTGAAAAAGGACTTAAAAGAAAACTTCCTAAATATTTTACCAACTGAAGGTGTTTTATAGTCCTAGATACCAGATTTCTAGTCTTGTGAAATTCAGTTCAATTACAGCGACGCTGAATCACAGAAGAGGAAAATATAATTGCAGGAGGGTAGATCCGAATATTTAGATCCACTTGTTAGTGGTGTTTTAACCATTTAAAGGAAAGCCAGACCTCCGTTTCACTGCAGTCACTATCATTCGTTTGATTTTCAGATCTTGCCAGTTTAAGTCAGCATTACTGTATCCCAGGGACACTGAGACAGGCACAGAGAGGTTCAAGAACTCTCAACTTGACCCTAAATGTGAGCCTAGTGTACCGAGCCACAGGACTCTGGTCCTTGGTGATGCCCTGCAAGGTGATCTCAGAGAATACAAATGTCACTCCACAGCGTCCCGAGTTGCTGACCTAAGCAAAGCACGTTGACAGACTCGGGCTCCGGCTTCTCTGGATGCAGACGGGCGTAGAAAAGGACGTGGAGGATGCTGCAGCCATTTAGTGGACAGGACGCTGTAGAGCCCGCTGCTGTTCAGTCCAGACAACGGGAGGGGGAGAGAGGGAGCCGCCGTGGCTCCAAACAGGTGGGCAGCTGGAGGAGAGTCACTCTGCTCTCAGCTGGGGGCGGTCTGTGGAGGAAGGGAGGTCTCAGGAGCTGGTAGAATGATTTCAGGAGACAGCTTGACGAGATGGGACAGGGCAGGATTCCAGGCTCAGGGACTCCTGCCCCGAACGAAGGAAATCTTGAAGGAGGGAAGATGCTTAGCTGAAGGGGCAGTGGGAAAAATTCCAAAGAAGGAAAAGGAGGACTTAGCAGAGCTGCTTAGCTTCTCAGCGTGTAGGAGATCCTCACCCACTCGACACAATCACTGTTTCCCCATCTTTGCTGAAAACGTAATCACTTTGTTACATTGCTTGGGCATTTATGCTTTGTTTTTTAAGAATAACACTGTGCCCACATAGGTCACCTCATTCTTAATGGAATGTTAAAGAATGAGACATGATTCATCAAAGAATGCCCGGAATAGAGAGAAAATGGATCAGAACCCAGGGAAAATAACTCCATTGTTTGAAAATTTAAAAAATGTGTTTGGGGTGGGGGGCGCCCACGGAATAATTATTATTTCCTGAGACACTAAGCATTGGGAATTTCCTTTTACAAGGAGGAGAATAAGCAGTATCTTCAAGGAAGGAACATAGAGCCGTCGGAGATTTTAGGGCGCTTTAAATAGATACTGTGGAATTATCCCTTAAAAATGCTGTAGGAATGTTGACGCCTACCAGTAGTGTGTGAGACTGGCTATTTCCCAATGTCCCGCCCAGGAGTAGAAGTTATCAGTACTTATGACATCATAGGCCAAGAGCTGGTGTCGTGTTTTATCCTGACCTTCTCTGATCGTGAGGACGGGGTCTATCCTAAATCAAAATCACCATCTAGACTGAAATCTCTCTCGTCTATCTTGACCACTTGTAACTCTTCTGTGAATTGCCTGTTCAATCCCTTTGCCCATTTTTCTCCTGGGTTCTTTGTCATTTATTATTTTGCAGAAGTTCTTTGTATATCAGGGACACAAGATTCGTGCAAAGGAATGCTCACACCATTGTACCCTGGGCTGCATTCAGTAGAACTACCTTTCTTTTTAAATGTTTATTTTATATTGAAATAGAGTTGATTAACAATGTTGTGTTAGTTTCAGGTGTACAGCAAAGTGATTCCATTATACATGTACATGTATCTATTCTTTTTCAAATTCTTTTCTCATTTAGGTTATTGAGTATTGAGCAGAGTTCCCTGTGCCCTATAGTAGGTCCTTGTTGGTTATCTATTTTAAATATAGCAGTGAGTACATGTCAATCCCAAACTCCCAGTCTGGCCCTCCCCCCATCCTTCCCCCCGGTAACTGTAAATTTGTTCTCTAAGTCTGTGAGTCCAGAACTGCTTTTCTTTCTTTTTTTTTTTAAATAAATTTTATTTATTTATTTATTTATTTTTGGCTGAGTTGGATCTTTGTTGCTGCATGTGGGCTTTCTCCAGTTGCGGTGAGCGGGGGCTACTCTTCGTTGCAGTGCACGGGCCTCTCACTGCAGCAGCCTCTCCTGCTGCGGAGCACAGGCTCCAGGCGCGTGGGCTTCAGCAGTTGCGGTGCGTGGGCTCAGTAGCTGTGGCTCGTAGGCTCTAGAGCACAGGCTCAGTAGTTGTGGCACACGGGCCTAGTTGCTCCGCAGCACGTGGGATCTTCCCGGACCAGGGAATGAACCCGCGTCCCCTGCATTGGCAGGCGGATTCTTAACCGTGGCGCCACCGGGGAAGCCCCTGGAACTGCTTTTCTTAATTTGCCAATTTAACAGTCTAAAAAGGCCATTTCAATGTTTGTGTCTATATTTGTTTGCTTATTAATGAGATTAAACATATTTTTCATATGTTTATTAGAAATTTATATTTCTTTTGCAAATATCCCCTTGCCCATTTTTTGGGGGGAGGTGCTGACAGTGTTTTTCTTGCTGGTTTGTAGGATATGAACCCAGGGCCTATTATTTGTGGTAAATAATTTGTCATTCAAATTTTAGGTACTTAGGTGTCCGTGAGCTTTGTTTGCAGGGGGACTTCTGGCTCTGTGGACTGACTGGGGAGAAGGTGTATGTTTCCACACTGGCCGTATTCTCCTTAAATTTGCAAATCAAACACAATTCACCATCCTGACGATTAATTTCCTTTTGAAGAACACCCAGTCTGGCCTATATAAGAAATGGTATTTCTTCTTGTAATGTGGCTTTGACCATGTACCATATAACATAGTAACTCTGGCCTTCTTGTGCGAAAGGTACATTTGCTTGTATTTATTACCATTGAGCTGATGAATTACAATGCCTCTGCCTTCTCCTCTGTCCACAGGAGCTGGGGGCTAGGGCAGGGTGGGCAGGGAGTAGGGATCGGCAAGTAGAAAGCAGAATAACCCCCTGCGGGGCAGGCAGGGAAGAGGCGTTGTCTCTGCCTCTTGCGGAGTTCTGACTTCTGTCCTCGTCTCATTCTCTCCCTTGGTTGGTTGGCCTTCTTCATGTGTCAGACAACACCTTGAACTTTTAGCCCCTGGAAAGAGGGAGACTCTGTTCTCTTTTCATTGCATCCTGCAGAAAGCACTCTCTTGAGGGCCCAGTTTGGGTCAGGAGGAGGGATGCCAGATAAAGTAGAGGATGTCCAAGCAGATGAGAATTTCAGAGAAACAGCTCATTATTTTTTAGTTATAAGTATCTCCCCAAAGTTGCATGGGCTATACTTATACTACAGAGTTACTAATTGATTATCTAAGATTCAAGTTTAACAGGACATCCTGTATCTTTATTTGCCGAGTTTGGCAACTCTAGTCAGGAGTCTGCGTCTGGAACAGTCAGCTCAGAGCCAGGGAGCTGGGGCTCTGTCCACCCTCACGTCGGTTACCAGTGTCCAGTGGGCATGTCCTCGCTGCTGCCCACTTGCCGGGGGTGGGGTGTGGTGTTCCCTGGACAACCCAGTGGGTGTCTGCCACACCCACCCTACCTCGACTGGCTGTCTCTCTGTGCGGCTGGCCTTTCTGCCAGCTCCCCACCGTGACTCTGACTGCCTGACCGCACCCCTACTCACTAGCACGGTGCTCTGTCATTCGCTGTCACTATTAACCCTCTCGGTCTCTGGTCCCCATGACGTGATGTAAGCCACATGAAGAGCAGGGTCTGTGTGTGTGTAGGGGGGGCTTCTTTAACGCCCCCTGACATTTCCTTATGGTGCCAGTGCACACCTGGTTGTAATGAATTCAGCCCAAGGTCCCTGAATCTGGGACATCATTTTCCTGCCATCCCTGTCCCCGGGACACCAACCTTACAGGAGACCCAGCACTTCTCCCCGGAGGCCACATCTCAGCACTTACAACCTGCTCACAAGGACGCGTGTGTGCTTGGCCTTTCTACTTCTCCAGCTGTGGCCTGTGTGAACACACACTTAGCTTTGGCACTTTCCATCCCAGACAGGTCACCACCAAGCCTCACGCGCATGCAGGGGCTCAGCCCTAGGTGTGGGTAGCTAGTGTGTCAAGGTGACCCCACCAGCATGAGAACCCTGTCAGGACCATCAGAGGCAGGCATGAGCTCATCCAGGGAAGCTGGACCCAGGATGCTCCAGGGTGGTCTGTTAACAGATGCTCCCACAGGGCGAGGTATCCAGGCCCCCTCCCCCATGCTCTCCTCCACTCCCCGCGGCTAGCTCCTGCTGACTCTCCCTCACTTCCCTTCCTTTGCAAGAGCACTTACTATATATCGGGCACTTCGCGTACTTTTTCTTTTCATTTTTTCATTTTAACAACCCCACAGCATAGCCATCTGTGTTTAAAAGCGAAGCCATTAGGAAATGAGAAACATTAAGGAAGCCTGGCCAGAGTGCCGGCAGTGGGCTTTGACCCCAGGTCTTCGGGGGGCAAAGTCTGCATGTGGAAGCACCGTGAGGTGCCAGCCCTCCGCAGATGCAGGGCAGGTACCAGGGGTAGGTGGGGAGGGCAGAGCTTCGGGGTCGGTGTCCTGGGCAGGACTGCGTGGCCCGACTTGGCACCGCCTGTCCCGCCTCTTCCCATCCACGCCAGCACACCCCCCAATCCGGCAAGTCACCACCTGTCTTAACGCTGTCCTTTGTTTTTCATTCATTATGCCGTAGGTTCACTGCCGCATCCCCACATCCAGGGAGGCATCTTGACTTAGCAAACCAAACATGTCCCGCTTGCTCTGGAAGACGGGTCGTCTGGAGAGGTTGCCTGCAGACAGCTGCGCTCCTCGCAGCTCAGGGTTCTTGGCAACTGCGGTCCCAGAGGGTGGCACTTCCTGCCGGGGAGGAACCTCGGCCTCTCCCTGACCTCCGTCTTATCTTCCCTCGCTGTCTGTCTTGGAATCCCTCTCCCATTTGCATCGAGGGTCTTGTCCTGCCGACCTCAGGACGCCCCCACCCTGGGCAGGGAGAAAGCAGCATGGCTTGGAGGAGGTAGGGGACAGACAGGCAGTGCAGGGTGGGCCGTGTTCCTGCCTCAGGCCTCACTCGTCCCAGCCTGAGCCTCCCTGGAATCACCGAAGGCCGTAGGCTGGCAACATGCCTCAGCTCCAGTGGCCAGTTACATCAGCCAATAAATACAGGTGAAAAGAGCAGAGGTTCCTTCCTGGCCCCTTTCTAGAACCTTCCTTGAACCACACGATTCCAATCCGCAGCGGCAGCTGGGAGTGTGTTTCAGGGACTTCATTTCAGACAACAGCCCCTCCTTGCTCAGCTCCAAACTGCATTCTGCATCTCTCTCTCTCTCCCTCTCTCTCTCTGGGTCCCTCGGTCATCCTCTTTCCAGGCTTCAAAAAGGGGAAGGGTTTGGGAAGCAAATCCAAACTCTGATTTTGTGTAGGGAGAAGGCTTTCACATGAAGAAATAAAAGAATATGCATTAATAGCTCAGAAAACAATGGTAATATTTAATTAACCTTTTGGAATGGCTTCTCTGCAAATCTGCACGTGTCAGCTCATCTTCCGAACAGAGGGACTGTGTGTACCTCTGCCAAAATCAACATGCTGGGTCCCTGCTTTTCTTCTGTGGGGATTTCACAAGGGGGTGGGGTGGGGAGTAAGATGCCCCCTGCCCCTCCCCCCCCCAAATCCGTTGTTTTACTTTAAAAATTCATGCGATCCAGCTGCCCTCGTCAGGGCTGGATGTGGCCTGCGGTGCTGCACAGCTGAGGACCCCAAGTCGCAGCCTGGCTCTCTCTCCTGTCATTGCAGCAGACAGGCCGCGGGCTCCTAGGGGAGTGCGGGTCAGGTCTGATGACAGCAGAAATCAGCTCCTCGCACTTGGGGCTCTCCGAGCATCCTGCATGTCCACAGGACAAAGGGAATTCAACTCATCTGCAAGTGTCAACGCTCTGGCGTTTTTAGTGATCTTTTTCTGTTAAAGGTGGTGTGCCCCTCTCATGGTGTGACATGAGGCATCATGTCATCCAGGGAGCACTGGGGTTGGCTCATTAAAATATCACCTGGTTGAAGTAAATCGGTGTTGATGGGATTGTTTAAGGTATTCCCCTCGTGGAGCTGGTGTGTCAGGCTGAGCACACTTGTTACTCCCATCACAGGCTAAATGGAAACACCTCCTTTCTTGCTCTGCACCCCATACCTGCTTTAATGAGCAGGTCTCACAATGTAATTAGAAGCCTGAGTTGATGGGTGGTAACTAATATATTTCATTTTCCGTTATCAACAGCAGTAGCAGAAAGAATTGGGAAGGGTGATATTTTGCTCTTTGGGACTTCCAGAAAGTAAAGAGTAGAAAATGGATATGGAACAGTTGGATATGGAACAGTTGATTTGTATCCATCGATGAAGCAATAAGATGCATTTTGAAATGTTAAAAAGATTGCTATAACTTATTTTTTAAAAGAAGCTTTTTGCTGTTGCTTTTATTTGTTTTGAACCATCAAGGAAAAAAGTTTGGGGATTTTAAGAAACATGGCAAATCTGCCCAGCTTTGGGTAGAAAGGTTCAAAGCCTATGAAGACTTGATCAAGGTGGAAGATACACAGGTGATCAAATGAAGCAATTATTTGATTGCTAAGCTCTCTCCTTTCCTGATTGGAAGGACATAGCACAGTTGGGTACAACAATTGCAAAATGAGCTTATCTCTGTCACTCTAGCAAGATCAAAAGATGTAGGGATCAAGAAATTAGGCTTGACTATTTACAAGAGCCAAGACATGGAAGCAACCTAAATGTCCGTCAACAGATGAATGGATAAAGAAGATGTGGCACATATATACAGTGGAATATTACTCAGCCATAAAAAGTGAAATAATACTATTTGCAGCGACACGGATGGACCTAGAGATGATCATACTAAATGAAGTAAGTCAGAAAGAGAAGGACAAATACCATATGATATCACGTGTGGAATCTAAAATATGATACAAATGAACTTATTTACAAAACAGAAACAGACTCACAGACAGAAAACAAACTTACGGTTACCAAAGGGGAAAGGGCGGGGAGGAATAAATCGGGAATTTGGGATTAAGAGATACACGCTACTATATATAAAACAGATAAACAACAAGGACCTACTGTATAGCCCAGGGGATAGTATTCAATATCTTGTGATAACCTATAATGGAAAAGAATCTGAAAAAGAATAGATATATATTCTTTGCCGTACACCAGAAACCAGCACAACATTGTAAATCAACTATACGTCAAAAATAAAATAAAATAAAAACACAAGTAGTAGAATACTGAAAATAAAACAAGAAATTATGTTCGGATGTGCGAGATCTTCCCTGAGATGATGAGGGCAGTGCCCTCCGGAAGAAAAAGTACCTCATCAGTGAGGGTCCCGCGTGGAGCAAGATGTGACCATCAGTGACTCACCTCACACAGCAAAAGGATGAGAGCATCTCAGTGACCATAATGAGCCAGAAGTGTTACAAATATCACATCTTCTGGTAACAATTGCTGGGTCAAGAGCCAAGGACTTTTTAGTCCCTAGAAGCATGGAAAGTAATAGGAAGTAAGCTTTCCTGGAGGTAAAAAGAAAATTCACGGTTTGTTTACCAGCCTACACTTAGAGACTGCTTAGTGTATTCACGCTTGTTCTCAGCATGTTACATGCCTTATCTCATTCGATCCACGTAACAAACCTATGAGGTATTTACTGGTGTTAGCCTGACTTTACAGGTGGGGCCTCTGAGGCACAGAAGGCTTAAGAAACTTGCCCAAGGTCACACAGGAGCTACTGTTCTGAGTAACAGTTGAAGAGCCGAGTTGAAGAGGAAGGTATCCATTATATCCACTGGTCTGTATTTTTTAAACGGCTTTCTCTGTTTTATCTTGTCTTCATTGTGTTTAGTAATCGGCCTCGGCTGCCCAGCCTGACTTTCACAGACTGGTAGTGCTGAGTGTCTCCAATGTCAGGCTTTTCTGAGAAGCCAGCCCCACTCCTGCATCCACCCCAGGATGTGAGGCAGAAACAGGACAGATCTTAGATTTCGGGGAGAGCATATCCCACTCAGGGACAAAACCCAGCCAAACTGAGAAATGAGAGTGAGGAGGGCGAGGGGTTCTGTGTGTGTGTGTGTGTGTGTGTGTGTGTGTAATATCCCCTCCCCCTCCCCCCCTCACCCCCT
>NW_020173037.1:7804129-7883218 GCF_003031525.2 Neophocaena asiaeorientalis asiaeorientalis
TGACAGGGGAAGGTCAGCTTCAGGAGGGAATTAGAAAGGGAGGCAGGATGGCAAACCAACAGGGACACTTACTGGTAGACAAATGAGCACGGCTGCCATACTGGACTTTCACCATACGGCCCAGTGCTCCATCGACCACTTTAGTCTGCAGACTTAAGTGCATGTAAGTAACTTCAGGAGTCCTGAGAACTGGGAAGGACCTTAACACAGGACCTGGGAGAAGGACCTGATTTCTAGCCTGGGCATGTTTCAGCCATCCAGAGTTCACACACACTATGGCGAGCCGGGCAATTTCTCAATGAGGAAATAGCACATGGATGTAATACTATGGGGTCCTGCAACCCAAAGTGTCTTATGTATGGGCCACGAATGCAAAGTGGCTTCATTCATCTCTCAGGAGGTTGATTTGGGGCCAGGGAGTAGCCTCTTCACCAAGGGCTCTTTCTGACATTGAAAACCAGAAGCCACCAAAGGGCAATGTGAATAGCAAAGTCATCGGTGACTGCGGATGGTGGAACTCACCACCACACCAAGGGAATTCTTTGGTGTCCCAGGTATTCAAGCCTGTTAATTCCCCGAGCTGCTAAACGATCACATTTAGTGATTAGCACTCTTGGAAAATCTAAGTTGACTCCCAAGACGTGGAGGAAGAAAACTGTATGTGCATACAGAACAGTGGAGACTCTGTGTGTGTGTGTGTGTGTGTGTGCGCGCGCGTGTGCGCGCATTTGTGCAGGCAAGTGGTGAGAAGCTGAGGGTTTGAGCAGTTTTCCGAGATTCCCCAGAATATGGAAGGCTTGTGATGCATATGCGAGAGCTGACAAGTACACCAGAAGGTGAGGAAATGGCTGGAAGCAACGCTAATGCCACTCCATCTGGAAAGAGGGATACTGTTTAGTACGTCTGGAAAGCATTATTTCTGCAAATAGCTCAACCTCTATCAACTTTCAGGCAGGGATCCCGATCTGCTGCCAAAGTGAGATCTCCCTGACGGCTCTGTGGTGGGAGCAGCTGAGCGAATGAATGAACAGCAGAAAGCAGGAACTCTGCGGAGATGGCGGCCGTGAAGGTACCACACAGCAAGCACCTGCCTCTCTCCAAAAGCACAGCCGGGGCTTCACGTCACATTAGGCCAGGGCTGTGCTCGGGGAGGGCTGAACCTGGTGGGATTTCTGGGCTCAGCAGCCATCTCCAACAATTTCTCACCATTTCTGGGCTCAGAAAAGCCCCCAATATAGTTAGCCAAATGGCTTTCCTGCATTGATTTTTATACCCCTGGGTATCTTGGAGGAAATTAAGTCCATGTGTTTCTGATTCCGTTGCCATTAGCACATGAAAACGCTGTTTTGTGAGACTTATGGGATGCCGTGGGTGCCTTCGCACGGTGCTGCTAAATGCCGTAAAACCGTCTAGCCAGACACGAAGGTGCAAGAAGCCGGGTGCGTTCTGTTGCCGCCATTTCCCTGCCTCTCCAGAAGGCAATGTGTTTTTGTCGTTTGCATCCTTTCTGAGTGTAGCACAACACGTTTTCTCATGCCTGTTAACCATCTATCATCTCCAATTTGAATGAAGCCTTATTTGTGTGGATGATGAGAAATTGAACTTAACCACTAAGAGCTGGACAGGATTCCTACTAAAGCAGCCACTGGTCTCCAAGTCCATGGGCAGAAAGGCCGGCTAAAATGCACCCCCAGAAAGGCCCGCTCAGGCTCTGGTCTGCAACCCCGAAAAGCAGTAAGTATGTGCTGGTGGGGAGAAAGTGGGAGAGTCCTGGTCTGCAAGCACAAGAGAAGGGTCCTGCGGCTTTCCGTCTCTGAACTTCCTCCATGATAATCATCTGGTCAAATGCCATGGGTTTAGGGCCCTCTCTAGGCCTGGCATTCTATGATTAAAAACTGGCCCCTGTTTGCCCTTAGTTATCATATTCATTGAATGATTGCATGTATTAAATCTTTGGTGTGTTCAATTCAATATTGAGGACACAATGATGAAAAGCGTGCTTTTGCCTTTGGAGGGAGGAGAAAGGGGCGGGGACTAATTTGTCGAGCACTGGCTATGAGTCAGACCTAGCACTAGGGGCTTTATTTGCCAATCTCATGTGATCTTCACAAGAATACTCTATAGCAGGCGTTATTGGCCCCATTTTGTAGATGGAATTGCAGGAAGGATGAGGAAGATTAGATAATTCGCTCAAGGACACAGTTTGTAAATGGAGGAGTTGGGAGATACAGTCTCTTATCTCTGACACCAAAGCTCTTGTTATTTTCTCTCCTCACTGTTTCTTGCAGTTTAATGTGATCAATGTTAATACTGTGATCAGATGTATAAAATGTAATATTTTATACCTGGAATCACAGAGGAGGGAGTCCCTAATTCCATTGAGGAAGTAATAGATTTCACTTGAGAAGATATTTGTGTTGGGCTTTGAAGGATGAGCAGGAGTTGGCCAAGTGGAGATGGAACACGGGTTGGGGAATGGCAGAGGGAATGGTGTGTGCAAAGATACAGGGTGAAAAGGAGAGCAAGGTGTTTCGGGTACTGAAAATATAACATGCAACTCATTTCTGCAACAATGATGAATGTTTAAACTGCTGAAACGGTTCTGGTCATATTTCTCCTGTGGACCCACTTAAATCTTGAGTGTGCATTTTCTTATCAGAAAGACAAGACCTCTGGTCTTCCTCGACTTCCAGTCCAGGCTCATTACTTCACCTATTGGGCTAGGCAGGATGCCATCTTTGAGAGCAGATGACTTCTCTTCAAGTGCTGGGGTTGGCTTTGACTTGAGTCAGGCTTGATGAACTCTTGGTGCAGAAGGGGTTCCCTAAATTTTTCTCTCCACTTACATTATCCTCAAAGATGCTTTGCTCTTCACTTGCAACGGAGAAAGTTGAAAGCACAGCTGGTGGCAATTTTGCTTTGAATTTGGAGGTTGTGGAGCAAACGGGAAATTTCACGCTGCAGCCGTGGGGGAGGTCCACCGAGCTTTAGTAACTTACACGGTGTGTCCACAACCTGCTTCCCATGAAATTGCCTATCAGCTCAGGGGAGCGACTGGAGAGTGGCCATTGAGCTGCTTGTCTAGAAGGCTCTCTGGATTTTATAACTGGGCTGACTCCAGCACTTCATAAAACCACATTGTCCTGTGCTTGGACAGGTCGAACTTGGCCTGTACCCCCTTCCCACAGTCCCTTTGCTTTCTGAAGCAGTGTAATACGCGGTCCACGAAGAGTGGTCTGATCCCATCATAAGGATTTCAGGAGGTCTCTCAACGTCTGGCAAGGGGTGTGCTGTGTTCCTGACTGAACACACTTGCTTACCTTGATCTAGAATTTAACCTGTGGCTGGAGTGCCTTTGGTGACGTGTCTGTGCTTCTAATAACGTCTAAACCGATCCTTTGGGTGCTGGTGAGAGCCAATTGTGAGAATCCAGCCCTCCATTTAGACCTAGGGGACCTACTTCTAGTCCAGAATCTTTCCCTAAAAAATAAACTTCATCGTCTGTCAAGTGAAGAGTTCAGACTAGATAATTGCTAAGGACCTGTCCAGCTCTCAAATGCCCCAATTTCTCTTGTTCTAGCTGTGCCAGAGGTTGAGAACCACTGCTTACTCTCAAGGACAGGCTCACTCTCCCAGTATCATTCTGAAGCCGGTTACAGGTCCCACAACTCCATTCTACCTTTCCCTCTTTGCTCCATTCAAACAAATCTTGATGTCCTTGGCTGTTTCTCAGAAGGATACTTTTCCCAAACACATCCTCACCCACATGGACATGAAACTCTCTGGAACCGTCTCCGTGGTCTTCGCATAACCCTCCAGTTGCACCTTCTAAACAGAATGCCAGTGTGGGCTTGACTACACTGCGGCTGTGTGGCTGGCTGGGTGTGGACGGTCAGGTTCTGCCCTTCCAAACCTTCCTTCCGCGAGAGCTAAGCCACGTCGGGGAGCTTGCAGCCCACTCTCTCCTCCAGTGGGCATCTTTGGGAGTATGGGCAGCATTAAATATGTTTCAAACATGGCGGCTAACGACGACTGTCCTGGACCCATTCCCCTCCTGGCTTGTGCAGAGAGAGACCGGTCAGGTGGTGTGGAAATGTTGTTGGCAGGAAGCATCACTCCCCAGATTTGGGAATGAAGGACCATAAATTGTGGCTGCCTTCCAAACTGCCAATAAATAAGTAAATATAGAGAGTGTTGACACTGGTCTGCCTGCCAGACTCCAGGTTGTTTCTGTCCTCATATTGTGGAGTTATTAAACAGGCTGTTGAGAAGTAGCCTCCATTCTACTTGGAATCTCTCCTGTTGGAGACCTGTCAGTCGGCTTTCTGGTCCTTCTTGGAGAGTGAGACAATCTGTCCAGCATGAGTTTATTCATGATGATGATCAGCAACGGGGTGAAATGGAGCCATTTCTAAGGATGAAATGTTGTCCACAGATACTTAAGCTATAGTTTGGAATAACCGCTGAGCTCCTGAGAGGGCGCTCGTTCAGCATGCCGTGATCAGGAGAGATGGATTCAATTTCCTCTTGGTCCACAGACTCACAAGGGTTTTCACCTCTGCCTCCTGAGTTAGAGGATTTTGTGCACTGACTGAGTGTGAATTCAGACAAGATGGTGGCCGTGTTCCACGTCAGAAAGGCATTGAGAAGAAGTAGCTAGTTTACTTTCACGTGCCTAGTGCTTAATGGGCACCTGTCACATGAGAGGCACTTAATTAATATTTGTGGCAGCAATGAGTTAATTTGGGGATGCACTGCTTCCTCTCTGCTGTGATCTACGCTCTCAGGCTGTTCCTGATTCTGAATTACTCCAGAGCTGTTCTTCCAGGATGTCTTAAAGCTTAAGATTTGTTTCTTTCAGAGGCTTCTCTTGCTACCTACTCACGTCCAGCCTTCTCCTTTGGATCTTCGCCACCAGCATCCTGCAGGGCTCCCCGTAAAGGCGGTTCTAGCCCACCCTGCACTCATCCTTTTCCTGTCCTGAAGCAAGGAAGGTCTCGAAAGTTTTCAAGGAAAAGGGAAAAAGGAAGGGGAAAGCAGTGAAACAATTTAAAAAGAAAAAAGAAGAGAAGGGAGAAAACACATGCCTACAAATCCCATGTACTTCCTCCCTTCTTTTTCTTTTTTAATTGTTTCACTGCTTCCCTGTTCCTTTTTCCCTTTTCCTTGAACAATTTCAAGACCCTCCCATGACAAACAACTCACAAAATCTAACTGAGAAACTGAGGAAAGAGAAGGCAAAGGAAAGAGAAAGCAAAGAGGAATGAATAGCACAATAACTTCTCTTTTCTTAACACCCAACGGGGTTTTCTCCCCTGCTGCCTGGTCTCCGGAGCAGAGCCTAGAGCCTTAAAGGGCCATGCACACTTCAATTTTCCACTATTGTTTTGACAGCTGAAGAGCAAAGGAATTAACCCTTTGAATCAAAGTCTTCTGTAGTTTGTTTGGTTACTGCTTTCCTTCAAAGTGTGATTTATCATCAGCCTATTAAGGTATGGTGTGAGGACACACACACACACATATTGAATGTTACTGGGTTTTTGACTAGTTTAGAAATTACTGCATTCTTTTCACAGTCTCATGGCATCTGAGCTACCCAAAAGTTCCCATTAATGGTTTTGAGACAAGACTTTCAGGTAATTAGGGAGATTCTAGTTTCCAAGAAAGGCTCATCTCTTCAGAACCCCAGTTCCAACGAATTGTGGATTATTGGTATGCAAAGCTCAAGGGACAGCCTTCAACTGGGGGCTGATATAGTTTATGGGCAGTTCATGCCACACCATAACAGTAAAGTTACATAAATGTGCCCCTTACATGTTTCACATTTTAAAGAATATAATAAGCATGTCTGTGTCTATAAAGAGACGTAAGCCCCATGATTGTTGGTTTTTTTTTCCATTAGGGTCTTGAATATACTTGCACTATTTGTATTTTTAATGGTGCGAAAGTACCCAGAGGGTTAGTGGCAAAGGAAGAGAGTTGTAAAAATGGAATAAATAAATAAATTTGAATTTAAAAAATCTGAGTTTAGTGATGTCTGACTTCCTCTATTCATGCCATCGCTACTCTTGTTGCTTTTTGATTTTTGTTTTGCTTCTTGACTGTTGTTGTTTTCCACCAAAGCTGTCATTTATCGTGAGAACAAGAGCAGCCATGTGTTGATTTTTCTGGATCCTTTTTGGACACTGTCCCAGTGCTAATGAAGGCCCTTCCAAAGTGCTAAAGCGCTGGTGCCAAAATCAGTTATGCTGAAAACAATAGAGGAGAGGGGTACACAGACAGCGTGTGTATCCCCCCATGCATGTGTACACACCAGGAGATATGTATATATTTTGTGATTTTTGAAGTTGCCTTTACTTATTTATTTTTCACACTCGGAGATATTTGAACCGATACGTGTGTGTGCACGCAGACACACATGCGTGTTTGTGCGCACAGAACGTGTGCATTGGAGCTACACGGAGGGGAAGGCGGGGGGCTGAACTTTTACCAAAGGACTTGTTTGCGTCTGCTTGCAGAAAATGTTCGTGGATCAAAAGATGAACAGAATCTCTGAGTTTTACGGTGTCCTCATTTGTGGGTTTAGAAGCTATTAGAGATGCATATTCACCAACTTAAAAAAATTTAGACGTGAATGTAAATATTGTTGTAGATCTTATTTGTTTTATTAAGAGATGAGGATCCTACTTCAAGAAGCGCCTAGAAAGCCCTTAGCTTAGGCTCAACTGCTGTGCTTATATTAAGAAGGTCTCCAACACTGGCCCTGGAGTACTTCTGAGGTGGTGTATTGCCCGAAAAGGGGGGAGATTTTGTTACTGGGCTCTCTCTCCCCTCCATACATTTCCCCCTGCCTTTTTCCCAACGTGTAATTATTCTTTCCTCGATTTGTTTACAGGGCTTGGAGAGGGAGACAGAGTTCTCTGGCGACCATGCAACTGAGCAATCGCCCTAAAGAGGAGCATTTAGAAGCTATAAAACCTAAATGCCCTGCCATGCGTCATTACCCTGCACAGTTATTCAAATTTAGTAAATTAAATTAAATAATCTCAAATTACTTGATTTCGGGGCTTTAAAAATTCATCTCTATGGTGCCCAGTAGTCAATTTCCTTTATTATTATTGTTCATCAAGTAGAATTTATGTTTTTGATGAACCAAAAGCCTTGCTTGTTTCGCCGGCCCAAGCCGAGGGGGCTGTGTCGGAGGCTCGGTGCGCCATCTACCGGCAGGTTCGGGCACGACCGCCGTCTCCGGAGCTCCGGGAGCGGCGCCGAAGGCCGGTGTGGCCGCTTCGCGCTCGTCGCTGTAAACATCCTAGGCAGGACCGAGCTCTCAGCGAGTGTGTTAACTGCTCCCTTGGGCTTTGCCGTTGTGGGTCAACTTGAAGTCGCGGGGACAACCCAGGGAGATTTGCTGTCGAGGCCGGAGGAGGGTTTTCTGTTCCCGCTGCAAAGCCAGCACGGTTTGGTCTGCTAGCAGCCCTGCTGCTCCCATTCTTCTTTATTAAAGGCCAGATGATCTAATCAAACTGCTGTTTACCCGGCTGATCTGGGAAAGCCATTCCTTCATTACCAAAAGCCAGTCTCTGCTCTTGCACGACACTGTTTAAAGAGAACATTGAGGTGCAGAGACAGTGACTGCCGATGTGCCAAGAGCGTGATTTCCCGGATAAAGACAACGCTGAACCTTGCCATGTGCGATGCTTTAAAAAGTATTTTATTCCCAGGGAAATTTTTTTCCCTTCAACACTCTAAGACAGAGTTGAATTCTGGCGTGGTCAGGGCAACTGCAAACCATCCATTGTTTTAGAGGTTGGTTTCAACTGGGTTCAATGTAGTCATCTCGTTTAGCAAATAAACAACCATCAAGCGATAATTCTATGTGTTTTAGGAGGGAAATCCCTTCAAAGCAGCGTTAAAATGTTCCTCACTTCAAACTTCTCTGACACCTTTGCTTAATCTACGTTGCTTCACTAAATTCCGCAAATGTGCCACTCACGTGCTTTCACAGATTTTTAAGAACATGGTAATCCATATGTCCCAATGAGGGTCCCAAGCAGAGGACTCAGAGGAGGTATTCATGTGCGAGCCTTCTAATTTGTCAGCCACCTCCTTTCCCAGTCCAATGGTTCAACATAGCAACGGATGGTGTCCTGGGCTTTTTTTTGCTGAGTTTGGGATGGTCTATTTTGTGCTTTCTCAGGGAGATTTTCACTGTTATTAATCAATTCAAATGAGATGCTAGAACCGCCTCTTAAAAGTTAAGTTCACCTCACCAAGCCCCACAGTTCAGAGAATGTTTTTCTCATCCTCCAAAGGAACTCTCCTTCCCTCTCCTTAAAAGGAAGTCTCTCTCCCTACAGCACCATTCCCCACAGTTTCCAAGCATTTTCTTCAGATGTTTGTACAGGAAAGAAGTGTAAGGAAGCAGTTGCCGGGTTGGGAACAAAAGCACATAATTTATAGTTCTTCTGCACGTGTGAAGTTACAGATCTCTGGAGATTGTACGACCACTTTATTTTCCAGGCAAGCGTCAAAACTAAGTAACAGCCTTCATTTGGTTCAAGAAAAGCAGACGGAACGGTGCTAGATGGGTTTGTTACTGAACTTTCATTTAATGCAGAAAATCCCATTCTTAAAGGACCCAGGGCCCGAGAGCCTTCCTCCTTGCTACTCAGAAGAAAAATCAAAGACTCTTTGGTCGGGTCATTAACATTCAAGGTGGAATCACCTTTGCTTCATCTGGTGACTGAAGGCAAACTCTTCTAAATATCTTGACCGTGCACTTCACGTTGTGTTGGTAGTATTACCAGGAGGATCCATTTGGTGACAGTTATGTCACGGTCCTGCTTTCGTGCAAGTTCCCCAAGGCTTCTCCAACCAGCCAGCACGCAGTCCGTGTGCCGTGGCCTGGAGTCACCCTCTTGCATCCTGGTCTACCTGCCTTAGCATTATGGCTTTCTAGCTCCTGTCTAATATAATAATTTGTTTCATGGGTTTTTTCCTCTACTGAATAAAAAGGAGTTGGCAAAGAAACACGGGTATGAATTAGCTCCCCCAAACTCAGTCTTTAATCTGTTTGGCTTATTCTTTTATGGAGAAAACCAGGAACAAAATGTCTAAAGGTTGTGCTATCTGACACCAAAGTCCCTGTAGGAAGGAGTTATGGGCTGAATTGTGTCCCCTCCAAATTCATGTGTTGAAATTCTAACCCCCTAGTACCTCAATATGTGGCCTTATTTGGAGACAGGGTCTGTACAGAGGTAATCAAGTTAAATGAGGTCATTAGGGCGGGCCCTCATCCAATATGGCTGGTGTCCTTATAAGAAGGGAAGATTAGGACACAGACACACACAGAGGGAAGACCACGCGAGGACACAGAAGATGGCCATTTACACACCAAGGGGAAAGGCACTTCTCTCAGGGCCCCCAGAAGGAACTAATTCTGCTGACACCTTGATCTCATATTTCTCACCTCCAGAACTGTGAGACGATACATTTCTGCTGTTTCCTAGTCTATGATTCTTCGTGACGGCAACCCTTGCACACTCACACAGAAGGTGAGAAAGTTAACGCAGCTGTCGGTATATTCTGGTATTCCAAAACGACTTCTCTTATTTCGAAGAGTGGGAGGCTTATCTTCCCTGTGGGGAAATTGGTGGTGATGGCGGTGGCGGTGGTGGTGGTGGTGGTGATGATGATGGTGGTGGTGGTGGCGGTGGTGGTGGTGACGATGGTGATGGTGATGGTGGTGGTGGGATGTGTGTGTGTGTGTGTGGAGGGGGGTTGACAGTTCACTCAATGAGGCCTCGGGAGGTCTCCAGCCTGGCCCTGACCTAACCGCTGAATCCTGGGTAAAGCATAACGTAGCACTGAAGTCCGTGCAGCATTATTGTTGTGTTGCATGGTGTGTTTACGAGTGGATGTGGCTGTCTTCTATTTTGCTTCACACATCTGGACACAAAATTTTTCACGCTGACAGATCAAGCACTTCAAAACATAGTGCTTTCTGCATCTTTTTTGCAGACCCTTAATATGATTTTGAACAGAGTTAAGCTCTATGGACCCGCCAACTGCATGCTAAGGTACCGTGGTCCCTCGGTATCCGAGGGGGATTGTTTCCAGGACCCCTCATGGATGCCAGAATCTGAGGATGCTCAAATCCCTTATATAAAACGGCGGAGTATTCAAATACAACCTACGCACACCCTCCCGTATACGTTAAATCATCTCTAGGTTACTTGTAATACCTAATACAATGTAAATGTTATGTAAATAGTTGACAGCACGGCAAATTCAAGTTTGGCTTTTTGGAATTTTCTGGAATTTTTTTGGAATACTTTCCATCTACTGTTGGTTGAATTTGCAGATGCAGAACCAGCGTATACAAATGGCTGACTGTCCTGATGTGCCTGTGTGTGGTGTCCAGACAGAAGGCTCAGGTGAGAGCTTTTGCTGGTGCTCTGAAAGGTGAGGCCTCTTCAATAAATACTCCTTAGGGACTTGCCTGGTTCATCTTTTCAGTTTTTCATCGATGCAGCTGTTTTTCCCAGGGAGTACTTGGTCAGATGCTTAATTCTTTGCTGGACGCCGAGGGCATTGAGCTTATCCTATACGGGGTTTGTAGTAACCTTCCAGAAGCTAACTTGGCTTGGTATCTGTAGAACACGACGAGCACAGCCACCACTCCGGTACACGTGTTGAATTCGGGTTAGTATCAGTAGATATGAGGAAACAACTACAACTCTAGGCTGGATTTGGTTTTTCTTTTCATGTTAGTAAATAAACATTTCAAAACCAAGTCAGATCATGAGAATTCAGTTTCACTCAAGAGTGTAGAGCATTTTTGGACATCCCTGGCGGTCCGGCGGTTAAGACTCTGTGCTTCCACTGCAGGGGGCGAGGGTTTGATCCCTGGTCGGGGAACTAAGATCCCGCATGCCCCGTGGTGCAGACAAAAAAAAAAAAAAAAAAAAAAGAGTGTAGAGCATTTTTGTTTTCTTTAGTGCACCTCACTACATAACATTGACTTATTAAAGACGTCCTGAAGTGTTTTTTTGTGGAAAAGTGAATACAACTCAAAACTATTCTTAAAAGGTATGGGAAGGTAGTGGACAAGCGGAGCAAAGAAACACCTTTCAAGTGGGCTTTTACTAAAATTCAGGAGAGTCTTTTTTTTTAAAATCAGGTATTGTTACTAGTGTCCCTTTAAGAACCTGTGAGGTTACTAATGGATACAGGTGATGGTGACAGCCTTACATAAACCTCCAGTAATAAACAAATCTTGTGGAGTTTTTGTAAGATTACCACCATCCCATGCCTGGTCCAACAGGGCAAGGAACGCATGAAGGAAATGAACGTGATCATATCCATCACACTGTCATGCCCACGGGCGAGACAATGTTTCAAGGAGACTCACACTGTCTCCCAATAAAAGCCAACAAGGCTGTGCGTTAATATGGATCTTGTACTTTACAAAAAACTATTCCCTTCCCTGCCTTACGTTGTATTTTACACACACATGCACACACACAAACTATGGAATTAAAAAGGATACAGTAGACATTAGGCATCTGCTCTAGGGGTTTGGAAATTGAATACTAAGAGGGGCTAATCAGATGTCAAAAGTTGGAGTGGAATGAATAAAATAGGTAAAATGAGTGTCTAACTCAAAATTCTATATGTGTGTCACCTTTGCTTTGGGTCCGTATCACCACATAAATTAAAGTTATAGTTTGACCCACTTAAAAATAACTCTCTTTTGCTGTTGAGACCTTTAAGGTCAAGTTCAAAAAGTGTCAGCACCACCATGATTTACCATTTTGCGTTCCTTTCCTGAATATTTTCTCTAGTGTTGTTGTGTTTGTCTCTCTGCGCACTCCCATTTGCACCAGAGGACTGATGGGCTGTGTGTTTAGAATATCCAGTGTCTGCTTGGAATATGACAAATACCTGCATGGTTGTCCATTTTTCACTTGGCATCAGCGTGTTTGAGGTGATACACTAAATACACTCACCTGACTTACAATACCGTTCCCCTCGAAGTCATCTGATTCTCACGTTCGCATTCTAAAATACGATTTGGGTTAGCGGTGAATCAACCATTCTGTGATAGGCAATCAAGAGCATACTCTCGGGGTTTAATAGAAAAGATCCTCAGGGCTTTCCTAGCCGGATGGGCTTGAGACGAATGTGGTGTAAAAATATGATACACTTCACTGCTATAGAAGCAGCTCCGAAACCTTTATGTGTATGGATGGGCTAAGCTGCGAACACAGGATGACATCTTTTAAAAACATTTCTGTTTGGCTGCGTTGGGTCTTCGTTGCAGGGCGCGGGCTTCTCATTGCGATGGCTTCCCTTGTTGCGGAGCACGGGCTCTAGGTGCATGGGCTTCAGTAGTTGTGGCAGGCAGGCTTCAGCAGTTGTGGCAGGCAGGCTTCAGTAGTTGTGGCTTGCGGGTTCTAGAGCGCAGGCTCAGTAGTTGTGACGCACGGGCTTAGTTGCTCCGCGGCATGTGGGATCTTCCCAGACCAGGGCTCGAACCCGTGTCCCCTGAATTGGCAGGTGGATTCTTAACCACTGCGCCACCAGGGAAGCACCCCAAGGTGACATGGAGGTATTGATTGGACAAATCTGTTTGGCACGAGCAGATGTATAGATAGGGGAGCCGGGTGTCGGGAGAAGTCTGTGAATGCACGTATTTGAGAATAACTCGCACGATTCATAACTAATCATAGTTACAATAAAGGCTCTGCCAGTGGCTTAAGGATCCAAGAAATATGACTTGATGTTAACATTTCACTTTAAGGATAGTTTAATAAACGCTGAGTCACGCAGTTATTCTTGTGAAAGTCCTGTACATATGACACTCAAAATTCATACCAAATGAATTTGTTCCAAGTGGGGTAGTCACAATCCACACCCAATAACTAGTAACGACACGGCATTTAGGAGTCCAGGCATTAGAGTATTGAAGGTAGCAATTCCTGGCCACTCTGAGGTGTCAGGTTGTGTCAAACCCAATTCTGGAGGTTCCCCAGCATTTCAACGTGAGTTTCCCGGGTTCCAGATTTCTCTGCTGGCCACTTTGCCTCTGCTGGGCCAGATATGCTGAGAGCCTTGGGTCGTGGTCCCTTGCTCTTCTAAGCGTGCTGGCTGTTCAAGGAATCTCCTAAGTAAACTGTTACCAAAGAAATGATGATGAGCTGAAGCAAATCACTAAGTCCTGTTTAACAGAGAACTTGCGAAGATTCCGGAACTGAGGGCTCCGTTCTTTGGTTGGTCTTTCTGATCCTCCCTTCCTGCTGCCTAAGCTTGTTGCATCCCGCAGCTTGCTCCGGCCTTCAGGGGGTTCCTGTAGCATCCTTCCCCTCTGCGTGGACTCACGCTGAGGCTCAGAGACCTGGAGGGTCTTCCCCAAGAGCACACATCTGTGAACCCCCAGACCAGGTTCCCATTTCTGGCTGCCAGCAGGGCACCTTGACCAAGCAGTGATCTGGTATCAAATGGGGGGAAATGCAAAAGTGTCTATTATATCAGAGGCCCCATGTGATAAGCCACGAGATCAGAGATGCCTCACAGGAGTTAATTTCCTTCCTAGAGGAAGGGCGCCTGCATGGAGTTCTGGGCTTTCTAGGTCTGCTTACAAAACTCAGAATTTTTCCTACTTTGCTAAAAACAAAGACCTGAGGCCCTTGGAGCTTGTCCTTTGTGCATTCATTTGATAATTCACCAGTTACTGAGAAGAACAAATCCGAAGTCTAAATATCAGATAGGTTTACCCTTCTCCCAGCATCTAAGCAGAACCCTTTTTGAGAAGCTCAGAGAGTTTAAATTACTTTGCATGACAAGAGACCAAGAGTTGAGAAGACCTCCAGAGAAAGGCAGGTGAGAGGGCAAGGAATTTGGGGCAGCTGCACCGAGAATGGAACTTTCTGGGGAGAGACTCTTGCTGTGCGCTGTGATGTAAACCCCTCACCCCGGCCACTGCCACTTCGTCAAGGAATCTTGACTAAAGACCTGCATCATTGTTCAATGCTTTTGGAGGCAGTGTGGCTTTGAATATGATTCTACAGAGAGCTTGATCTCAGGGTAACCTAGCTTCGTGTGGTCCACCTTTAATGAAGCTTTTTTATTTCCTAACAAGCAGTGTGTTAGGATCTAAGGATAAAGAGTGACTAAGACCCCATTTCTCCTTCACATTTGGGGTAACGGGAGAGGGGGCACCCTGGACTTTCATAATTAGCTATTTAATTAATGTCGATTTCTCTCACCAGACTGTAGCTTTACGAAGCCAAGACCCAGATCTGTTTTGTTCACAATACCTGGAGGATAATCCACGCTCAATAATGTTTGTTAAATGCAGGAGGGTTGTATTAGTGTTCTAGGGCTGCTGTAAAAAACCCCACAAACTAGGTGGTTTAAAACAACAGGACTGGGGCTTCCCTGGTGGCGCAGTGGTTGAGAGTCCACCTGCCGATGCAGGGGACACGGGTTCGTGCCCCGGTCCGGGAGGATCCCACATGCCGCAGAGCGGCTGGGCCCGTGAGCCATGGCCGCTGAGCCTGTGCGTCCGGAGCCTGTGCTCCGCAACGGGAGAGGCCACAACAGTGAGAGACCCGTGTACCGTGAAAAAAAACAAAAACAAAAACAACAGGACTTTATCCTCTCACAGCTCTGGAGGCTGTCAGCAGGGTTAGCTCCTGCTTGGGGGCGCAGAGGGGGATTCTCTTCATCCCTGCACCGCCAGCGGCTGGCAGTGACCATCAGCCCTTGGTGTTCCTTGGATTACAGGGCAGCACTCCAGTCTCTGCTGCTGTGGTCACCTGGCTGTCCTCCTTTTTCCTCTGTCGTGTCACATGGCTTTTCCCCCTCTGTGTGTGCCTGTCCCTGTGTCTCTTCTTATAAGGACGTCAGTCAGAGTGGATTAAGGGCCCACCCGACTCCACCGTGGCTTCATCTTAACTTACATGTGGAAAGACCCTATTTTCCATTAAGGTCACTTCCACCTCTGCCAGGAGTTAGGACGTCAGCCTATCTCCATGGGGGGACAGAGCTCAACCCACGTGGTGAATAACAGTGTGTTTCTGAGATGAGTACTTGGGAGAATCGTGACCGCGAACCCAGCGTAGACAAGGGTAATTTCCAAGACCCATGGCCCGTTCTCTGAGAAGTGGTCAGGCGATGGGCTGGGAGACATCGAGGGCCCGTATCCCTCTCGGGTCCTCCCTGCTGCCCCCACTCCTCATTCGGACTCCCCACCAGCCCTCACCTGCTGCCCCTGGCTCTCCCTCCCTCTGTCCGGCCCCTCTCCTCTATTACACCCACATGCATCCCTGCCCTGGCCCTTCCTTCCTGCCTCCGCTTCTGCTTCAACTCCTCCTCCAGATGTGTGGACTCCAAGGAGGGTGAAGAAGGGACAGGGGGCGCACCCCCCTCCCCAGTCCGGATGCGTGCCATGCAGATGGTTCCAGTGGCCATGAGCAGATGTCACCGGGTCTGGGGACCTTGCTCTGGCCTCTGCAGTCTGACCAGGAGATGACAGCAAATACGATCGCTCACACTTATTAAGCACTTCACGTGAGCCAAAGGGTGTGCTGAACACTTGACGTGTAGCTTGATCCCCCAGCGAAGTAACTGGCTCAAGGTTACCTCGCATGTTAGAGATAAGTTGGGACTTTAACCCGGCTTTATTTGCCACCAGCGTTTGAGTCCCCCACCTGGCGCCGGTGAGGGTGTGGTCTCCCCCTGAGTGTCTGGTTTACTGTGAGGCCCCTGCAGCTCCCAGGAAACTGGGTCAACGGTGGAGGGAGCACAGAGGGAGGGAGGCGGGGCAGGGAGAGCAGCCACTGGAACGTCAGTGGAAGTGAAACCTGTCACTTCTGGGCTGAGGTTTTTAAGAATCAGGGACGACTTTACCACTCTCTTTCCCCTCGTCTGTCAGGAGATAGTGGAATCATGAGATGAACCAATCCAGCCCACAGGGAGCCCTTGTGTTGGGCTGTTACCTGGGTGAGAAATACATTTTGATTGTGTTAAGCCACAGAAATGTTGGTACTTATTCTTTCCCTTAACTAACATAGGGTGTAAAACAGGACAGAAGGTCCAGGGTGATTTTAATTCCCACGCGGCTCAGCCAGTCTCACTGACCAACTCCTACGAGCCATGTTAAGATCCACGACAGTTTCCTGGGACAGAGGACACTCCGACACCGCTCCCCTGCGTTGGAACGTGTGTTTACATCTAAGGTCTCTTTGCCATAATCACAGAAACCACTGGAGAGCTCAGTGAATCTCTGGCTCAGCCTGGCCCCGGATGCCCCCGTGGGCTGCCCGCTTGGTGGCAGGTGGCCTGGGCCTGCCTGGGCAGCCCTGTGCCGATTCACGAGACCCGCGGGTCTGCCTCCGTTCAGGATTTACTGCTAACAGGGCCATAGTCTCCTCCAAACATTTCATTCAGAAATAGTTTCGGCCTTAGAGTAGAAATGTTCCTCTCCCCAGAACTTAGATCATCTTGGGGAGGAAGGAAGTGACAAGGCACGGGCAGCAAACTATGAATTGACTAAGCGTTTACCTGAAAGGGACTGAAAAGAAATCTCGAATTGACTGAATCATCGTGAATTAGCAAGGCTACATTTTCCAACATCAGTGGAAAGGAGGAGCTTCAGAGGGAGTGAAGTTTAGTTTTGGAGAAGTGAAGGTCCTACGTCTTTGCACAGTTAAGAGCTCTTTACACATTCACACTTACCCTCCCACAGATGTAGCCGCTGGGAGACGCTGGGCCAAGGCCTGGTCTCCTCTGGAAGACCTCGACAAAGCAACCTTGGGGCAGGATTCTGCCCAGGGATGGAGAAGGTGGCTGTCGACAAGACGCCCCTTTGTTTGTCCAATATTCATTGACCACAAACTGTGTGCCAGGCGCCAGGCTTTCCAAGGTGCTGGGGAAGCCCCTCCCTAGAAGGACGGGTCCTTCACCCCCTAAAATCCTCACATCCCTGAGCTGCACCCGTCTGAAGACTTCGGCCAGGCTGGCCGCCAGGAAGGAGAGGTGCCGAGCAGTAGCAAGAGGCCAGTCTGGGGGTCAAGCTGCTGGGTCCAGATCTCAGCTGGGTTTGTAACTCTGGGCAAGTTACGAACTCTTAGGGCTTCTGTTTCTTCTTTTGTAAAAGGAAGATGCTAATAACGCCTGCTTCGTTGTGGGGTTGCTGCGAAGATTAAATGAGATCCTTTATTTAAAGCTCCGGAATATGTTTGCTCCAAGTCTGTCAAGTTCTGAACAACCCAGTAAACTGTAGCTACCAGAGTGGATAGAAAGGAATTTTGGTGAGAGGAAGGACAGAAAGTTTCTTCAAGGAGAACAGAACTGTATGGAATGGCGGCCCTCAAGGGAAGACCGAAGGCCCGGGGAGGGTGGGTCGTGGGCCGCAGGGTCGCAGGAAGAGGATAGAAGATGCGTACCGTCTTTGCTTCTCTGGACCTGCTGCCCGGCGAGGCTCCCGGTCATCGGGACAAACACTTGGCGTTTGCTGGGCCCTTAGCACGGGCTTCTGGTGCCATCTTCCCAGGAGTGAACCTTTCCTCACCCGGGGGCTACTCACCCACCTTCTGGATTCCCCCTCCTCCATCCATCTCCACGTCAGGTTCATCCAAAGCCAGATGCTGAAAGGGCAAATTCTGTGGTTCTTTCAGAGCGAAAAGGCACCAGAATAATTCAAAAGGTCCCAATTTCTCTCTGTGCCTTTTAAGAAAAATCCCCATTTTCCGCCTTTGGGTTTCACACTGTTGCTCCCTCATTATTCTGGGTTTGGAGTAGTAAACGAACACAGAACTGCACAGCAGAGGAAATAAACCAAACAAATGACAAAGTTCCTGGCTCTCGAGGAACTTGAAATCTAGCAGCATGAGTGGCATCAATAATTCCGTGCAGAACGGGTCCAAGGTGATGAGCGGCTTTTCCTGATGAAACCCTTTGTGGGACAGGTGGGGGTTTCAGGAGGAGCTAAAGCAAGAAAACACGAATTGGCGTCTGTTCTAAATGAAAGGAAGAAATGAGGGGAAAGATACAAAATTAAGATGTGATGACCGAGAAGACAGAAGACTGGAGGTCTTCTGGATTTGCGTAGAAGGATTTAAGGAAACAAAACAAAATAAAATAAAGGGGGAAATGCACTGGTGGGAGGTTTTAGTCTTCAGACAAAGATATTTGATCTTCACAGAGGTTCAGAGGCATCGTGTGTTCAGATTGGGGTGTGGGGAGCAGGTGTGCAGCCAGCCAGAAAGAGCTGGCCCAGAAAGCAGAGCCTGGGCCTAGGGAGCACGTGTAGCATCGAGGGTGACATACTCTGCTGTGGGTAAGACCTTCTTCCCTCCCGAGAGGTGAGACCATGACCTGGGGGGGCGGGAAGGACATCAGGGTGACAGAACAGGCAGGGGGCTGAGGCACGTGTTAAAACATTCCTGCCCCCGTGGTCTCCATCATTCGAGCACGTACTGGCGCTCTCTTTTCTCAGACCAAGTGGAAGCCAGAACACGGACGGGGGCTGCTGCCTCTCTAGGGCTTTGCTATCTTGCCTTCCACCACCGCCGTGTGTCAGAATCTCTTTCTGAAGCACTTCCTGTCACCCTCTGTGGGTAACACGTGTGCTGCAGCCCGACAGTAAGACGGTCCTGGCCAAGCGCTGATGACCGTCAGCAGATGTCGATGACCAATTAGTTCTTGGGGGGGTCCAGGCACCCCCCCCAATCTTTTGCAGGCCTTTGGGCTGTAAAGAAAAACTGAATGAAGGGAGCTGGAGGATTGTTACCCTCTGTAGAAGCCCCTCCTCCATTTACATGAGGTCTGGGAAGGGGGACCCCAGAGGAAGGGCTGAGAATAAGGGAAAGCCTACTTTTCCTTCTCCCAGTGCCTCTGGCTCTGAGGCCTCTTCTATCCTTAAGCAAAACTGCAGTGCAGTAGTCAACGCAGGCCCCAGTGGGGAAACCTAACAGGATGGATCCCTTAACTGTGGCCTCGAAATACTATCGAACAAAGTTTCTCCAAACGCAACTGCTTAAAACAGCAACCCTTTATCAGGTCTTACAAGTCTGAGGGTCTGGGCTGCAGGCGGAAAGGCTTCCGGCCGTAGTGTCTCCTGTCCTCCTCCTGGGACAGTAGACCAGCCCTGGCCCGTCCTCCTGATGATGGCAGAATTGCAAGAGAGCCGCCACTCCCAAAACCTCTGCCTGCATGACGTCTGCTGTCACGGCATTGCCCAGAGCGAGTGGCATGGCTGAGCCCAGCGTGGAGACGAGGGAAGCACACCCCGCCCGGGCGTGGAGGGGAATCGCAGAGGGTGGGCAGCGGGGACTCCAGCACCGCCGAAGAGGATGGTGATTCTACTGCTGTCTGTCACGTGCAACAGAAAGAGCTCCTGTCCTTTCTCCCTAATTTCGGACGGACATCCCTGCCTCCAGGGTGTCAGTCACCCCCGGGGACTTTCTGCACCGGCCGTGGTCTGAACAGCCTGAGAGCTTTCCGGCCGGAGAGCTCAGAGGAGACCCCTGCTGCACGGTGCAACCCCCGCTGCTGCTCAGCAAGGAGCTGCCTTAGGCTGGTGAAAGAGAGTCAGCTTTTCTGCTGCAAGTCAGCCTGGACAGACCTTGACAGAGGAACCCAGCCGTAGAACCAACGGCCTTTCTGTTGGTGAGCAAGGTAGACTGAAGTTTAAACTCAGGAGTAAACAGCAAGACCCTGCGCACACCATGGTCTCAGAGCCTCGGGCGGCTCAGGAGGTTGGTGACGCAGCCCTTCACCTGCTCCTCTGGCGGGTCAGCTCCACCAGGCCCTCTCCGTCATCCCCAAGTTCAAGTGCGGAGGTTAGAGCCAGGGTCACATCAGGTTTCACCTCGGGCCCACAGCTCAAGACTCAGAAGCCAACAGTTCTTGACTCAGAGCTGAGAAACCAGGAATGACCTTCCCACAGTCGGGATGCCCGAGAGTCGTTGGTTAAGAAGTTTTACCGATTCTCTGACCATCGCTACCTCTTATGTCATCTTGGGAGCTGCTTCATCAACATTGTTGCCAGACAGGTGTAACTTTGAGTAAAACTTTCAGTGCGACTTTATTCTACCCACGATTGTTCTCTGGGGAAGTTGTGTTAATGATTCCTGAAGGAACCCAGTACAGTGTTTGCAAAAAAAGAAGCAGAGATCTTGGAAAAAGAGAGATAAATATAGGAGGTCCCTAAACTCAGGATACGTCTGATAAACGTACAATAAGTACACAACTTGCCCTGAATTTCCAGATGTTTTAGACAATAGACAGTCTACTTTTGCAGACTAGTAATTGGACCTAATGCTTTAAGTTTAGAGGTGCTTCGTCGGAAAAGGAGTCTGGAAGTTAAAGGTGAGCACTGAGCATATTATTTGAAAATGTACATACGTATTTTTTTCAGAGTTGAACAATGGCTTCTTTTCTTTTTTTTTTTTACCACGAGGTACACGGGCCTCTCACTGTTGTGGCCTCTCCCGTTGCGGAGCACAGGCTCCCGACGCGCAGGCTCAGCGGCCATGGCTCACGGGCCCAGCCACTCCGCGGCATGCGGGATCTTCCCGGAGCGGGGCACGAACCCGTGTCCCCTGCATCGGCAGGCGGCCTCTCAACCACTGTGCCACCAGGGAAGCCCCAGATGTCATTTTTAATGGCTGAATAATATTCCGTTGTGTATATATACCACATCCTTTTTACCCTTTCATCTATTGATGAATACTTAGTTTGCTTCCATATCTTGGCTATTGTAGATAATGCTGCAGTGCACATGGGGGTACATACAGCTTTTTGTGAAAATGTATATTTTTTTAAAATTAGCAAGCAAATAGTATCAAGCGAAAAAGCCAACAAACAAAACCCCTGAAATTCTTGGTCTTTAGTCTTTTCTTTTGAGGAGATCGGCACGTTTCCTACCCCGACCTCACTAGGATGACGAAGTGGGTGGGGGAGGGGAAAGTCTGAAACTCCTTCTTCACCGAAGCTGCACTTTTCTTGAGAGCTCAAAAATCATAGTGTCTCCGTCATTTCCTTCTTTTGTTTGCGTTTTCCAGTCGGAAGTTCTATGCTTTTTGTTTTGTTTTTTTACTCTTTACAAAGTCAACTGATAAAATAAGGGCAAGACACCCAAGAGTAATTTTATGATTTCTCAGCCTCACCACTGGGAGAGAGATTGCCAACACTTTGATCCTGAAGAATAGGTGTGCGATGGCCTGGGCCCCTGTGACCGGCCCCGCGGTCCGACCTCTCTTACTATTACTGAGAACTGGTCTGCATTGTCAGGGGCTGGCCAGAATTCCGAGAGGGGAAAAAGGAAGGTCTGTTCAGTGTAATCTCTAGGAGATGCAGGTGTCTGCCCAGACTAACTCAGATATCATTTCCCTAAGGCACAGGAAGCCCTCCTCAGACTTGTTTAAAGGATAAAGACCAGGCAGAAACCCCAGCAATGATGAGAAATGACTTCTCAAGGAGAAGAGTACTAGTAAACACAGACCATCCCCTCCCTCAAATTCTTTTCTTTTTTTAAAAATTACTGTTTATAAATATTGTCTTTATGTATAAACTGGTTTAACTTGACATCAATCATAAAAACATTTATTAGAATAAATTCTAATTCAATGACACATTTTTTTTTTTTTTTTTTTTTTTTTTTTTTTTGGGACTCTCAACCACCGCGCCGCCAGGGAAGCCCCAATGACACTTTTGAGTGCACCTGATAAAATTTTTTGTGGGTAGGTTGGTATCATCTAGACCCAGTATCACGGACTTTCTCGGACTTTCTTCGTAAGGCTCCTCCCTCTGTGATTCCCCCTCATTCCCGCCCCGCCTCTGCGCCTTCCACAGCACGCCGAGGTTGTGCTCCTGTGGCGGTAAAGCGTCTTCACGGAGGATATCGGTGTCTTAACCACTTTCAGTGTATTTCGTAAGGTCCCTCAGGAGCCGGTGAACCAGAGCAAAGGAGGAGGGAAGGGCTTACGTTGTTCCGCTGCTTGCCTGGGACGGGGAAAGGACGGCCAGAGGAAATGAGGTCTTTTGGAACTCCAAAATGGGAATTTGAGAACAATGCAGCCTTCCGGAAACTGGAGTATCTTAAGGGAAGTTATCCCCTGTTACAGGAAGAGTGAGCGAGGCGCTGGATGTTGTAGGATCCCTGGCCAGGCTCTCAGGGCAGCTGCAGGGGCCACCATCCTGGGAAACAAGAGACTTCGTTTGGCAAGACTCAGACTTGGACTGGAGGTGGGCTTGGGGTTCACAGAAGCCCCACTCTAAGGTGTTTGTATTAAAATGTGAGCATTAAATTAGACCAGGTAGTTGATTATGACTTGGCTTTTAAATTTTAAGAAGCTGAACTAAAAGGTTCTTTCCTTTCCTGTCCCTTCTCCCTCCCTCCCGTCCCCCTTCCTTCCTATCTTTCTTTCTTTAACAGGAAGAGCTAGTAGCACTTTTGGTTCACGAGACGGGCTCTAGCTTGTACCCCGGCTCTGTCACTTTCTTGTCACGTGCTCTTAAGCAGGGTCCTTATCTCTCTCTGCTCCGATGATCTTTCCTGTAAAATGTGGCTGATAAAAAATGGCTGGGCTTCCCTGGTGGCGCAGTGGTTGGAAGTCCGCCTACCGATGCGGGGGGTGCGGGTTCGTGCCCCGGACCGGGAGGGTCCCGCGTGCCGCGGAGCGGCTGGGCCCGTGAGCCATGGCCGCTGAGCCTGCGCGTCCGGAGCCTGTGCTCCGCAACGGGAGAGGCCACAGCAGTGAGAGGCCCGCGTACCGCAAAAAAAAAAAAAAAAAAGGCTAACTTGTAAATGTTAAAATAAGGATTATAATTTTTTTTTGAATCTTTGGGAATGAAACTCTTCTTTCAGAAAGAGTGTCATACAATTTCAAATGCTGCCTTTCTTATTTAAGATTCCCCTCAAATTTGATTATTTAAAAATATCTAGGGCTTCCCTGGTGGTGCAGTGGTTGAGAGTCCGCCTGCCGATGCAGGGGACACGGGTTCGTGCCCCGGTCCGGGAAGATCCCACATGCCGTGGAGCGGCTGGGCCCGTGAGCCATGGCCGCTGAGCCTGTACGTCCGGGCCCTTGGGGAGAGGCCCCACAGGGAGAGGCCCGTGTACAGAAAAAAAAAAAAAAAAATCTATCATTTATATACCTTTCATTAGAAAAGGGAATGAAGTGATTTGAGGACATAGGTGTCACAGCTACCAAAATCTAGGATATGAATTCTAGTTTCTATAACATACTTTTGAACAACTTCTTTTATCATGGACATCCTTTTATTAGTCTCCCCACTTGTCTGTTCACCCTTGCATCCTATCGGGCCTCCAGCAGCCATACAATGAGTATTTCTAAGCTCCCGCTGTGTGTCCGACACTGAGCTTGACACTGGGCCTCTCCAAGTAGAAAAGGCGGGAGATGAAAGCTCCACCAGAGTCACAGCCAGAATACAAAACTTGCATTAATAGAGGGCCGACATTTTCAGTATTTTTAACATTTATACAAAATATGCCCTATACTGCCATAACACCAAAAACGTGCATCTGAGTAGTAATAAACACTTAATATTTAAAAATATTTTTAAAATTTTATTTTTTATAATACCCATAACATAAAGTTTACCATCATAACCATTTCTATTTTTATTTTTTAACATCTTTATTGGAGTATAACTGCTTTACAATGGTGTGTTAGTTTCTGCTTTATAACAAAGTGAATCAGTTATACATGTACATATATTCCCATATCTCTTCCCTCTTGCGTCTCCCTCCCTCAAGGTCTTCTGCCCATTTTTGAATTGGGTGGTTTGTTTTTTTGATATTGAGCTGCATGAGCTGCTTGTATATTTTGGAGATTAATCCTTTGTCAGTTGCTATGTTTGCAAATGTTTTCTCCCATTCTGAGGGTTGTCTTTTGGTCTTGTTTATGGTTTCCTTTGCTGTGCAAAAACTGTTAAGTTTCATTAGATCCCATTTGTTTATTTTTGTTTTAATTTCCATTTCTCTAGGATGTGGGTCAGAAAGGATCTTGCTGTGATTTATGTCATAGAGTGTTCTGCCTGTGTTTTCCTCTAAGAGGAAATGTGCAATTTGCTGGCGTTAACTACACGCACCTTTTTGTGTAACCATAATTACCATCCATCTCCAGAACTTTTTCACCTTTCCCAGAGTGTAACTCTGTACCAGTTAAACATTAAATCCTCATTCCTCCGTGCCCCCAGACCCGGGTAACCACCATCTTACTTTCTGTCTCTATGAATTTGGCTACTCTAGGTGCCTCATATTAAGTAGAATTACACGGTCTTTGTCCTTTTGTGATTGGATTATTTCACTTAACATACTGTCTTTAAGATTCCTTCACGGTGCAGCCTGTGCCAACATGTCGTTCCCTCTCATGGTTGAATAATTTTCCACTGTACGTATAGACCATACTTGTCATCTGTCGACGGACACTTGGGCTGCTTCCGTCTTTTGGCTACTGCGAACATTGCTGCTGGGAACACGAGTGTACGTTAAACACTTAATATTTTGATACTAGGGATTATCTCTTCTAAACTTGATAGCAAACCAACTGCTTAATGGTAAATAACAGGTAATGAAATTTCAATTTCATAAAGGGAACTCATTTGCTCTTTCAACGAACATGCACTATCTTGGAGTGCTGGGTGCCAGGGGCCGCGTATTGGGTGTCCAGGGTGAACCCCACAGGCTGTTGTAGAGCCTCTGGTAACCTGAGGAGGCAGGTGTTAAGCATATGAACATACCGGTCAGCATATAATTATTCTTTGTGATCAGCTCTGTGAAGGAAGTGATGCGCTGAGAGCGCGTTGATGGGTGACCTGGCTCAGGTGGGTGGTCAGGGAGGGGCTTTCCAACAAGGTGACATTTGTGTTGCAGTCTGAGGATGAGAAGCAGCCAGACCAGCACAGAATGGGAGGGAAGAGGCTCCTGGGTGAGGACACGGTGCAGGCAAGTTCTGGGCGAAACTCCTCAACTGATTTTCCAGCTCCCCGTTTGCAATCAGTTCTGGCTGTGTTTCCAGTTGTCCAGTGTGACTCAAGTTCCTGACATTCCAACAGCTCAGTTTTGGTTTATGAACCAAGCATAAAACTATGGCTATTGACATGCTTGAGACTTTGGAACCTCAGCATCTCAGTGGTAGATAGAAGCATGACGATCCTTCTTCTCCAGGCTGCACACATCCCATGCCTGTCTGAGGCCTTGCGGCCCCCGGGAGTCCCTAACAAGGATCTTTGCTTCCCATATGGGAGGCAGTGCTAAGCAGGGTGGGGCTCTCAGGACCCTTTGGGAAGGAAAGTATGAAGCGTGACTCATATAGAGCCCTTCCTGGATGAAAAGTGCTTTGAAAAACTCTACATTTCTTCCTTTTCCTTTTATACTTTTGTTGACCTATAGCGGGAGAATTCTCCAATCAGGAGAGTGGCTGTTGTGGAATGGATTGCTACAGAAGAAATCCTGGATTTCTTGGTGGCCAACATAAGGATTGATGCTGATCTGTCCTTTAAGCAGCATTGGCAAGCATCTCAAGTCCACGTCAGCCTCCTCTGCCGTTGTGGTTGGTGTGTCGCTCCCCCGCTCAGGCCTGTGTATCAAAGCCACTTCCTCAGACCCACTTTATGGAGAAGTGAGTGCTCAGCATGTATGAGTGGTGTTGGAGTTGGTGCTTTTGTGATGTGAAGTGACTCTGGACACGCACAAACACCTGTCTCTCTTAGATGACCCTGAGAGAGGGTCACGATCAAAGAACGTTTAAAAGCATTAAGCTCTTTTTGTTGTTATTGCTGTTACCTGTGTTATTTTTCATTAATGTGACCCCTTAGGGTACAGAAACATCTGTAGCTATATCAGTCTCGGAAACACTTCTGTTTTGGTCATTCACTTTTCTCCTGATGTCATGCTAACTCGGTGCCCCTTGGTTGCAGGCTGGCTTGATTTGTTTGTTGAAGTATTATATTCTTTTGTATGTTCAATGCAGTCTTTTCCAGTTTTTTTGACCGCAGTAAGAAATATATTTTGCTTCATCCAAAGTAACACAACTTCACAAAACAATACCTATTCTTCCTACAAGAGGTACAATTTTGGGTTGAAACCTGCAATTTGAGAAACACTGTAAAATGAGGCCATTGAACCTTCTGTGGTTCATTTGTGGCCCACTGCATCCAAGTTCATCCCCAAAGGCTTGCAGGTTCCTTCAGTACAGGATGGTGGTTATTTTTCTCAGGACTCAGTCGATGGTGGTATTTCCAATGGATAATGGTTGAATTAGGTGACTTAATCTCTCAGGTTTTGAATTCCTTGTACTTCCCAGATTGGCTTGAATCATATGAGAAAAAAGTTGTTTAGATGGGTACTCTCTGTTTGTGACTTAAGATTTCCGGAGGATTTGACTTCCTCTAGTCAAAATTCCAACCAGCTTGAATCCCTGTTTTGCTTTTGATCTCTCTCATATGAGCTGAGAATTCGTTCTCATACTCATCTCTCCTATTCATTCATAAACAACTTTCAGGAGAGAGGTTGAGCCTTGGCCACTTCACACGCCAAGAGCCACTGCAGTAAGAAGTGCTCAACAGCTAAACAGATAGGATGACTTGGCCAGCTGATGTTAACCTCCACCCTTGGCTTCCCCAGTGTGTGAGCAACGGGCTCATGAACGCAGTAAGCATGAAGGCAGAGAAGGAGGCTCTGCATGGGCCCCAAAGCATGGGCTTCCTCTCACCAAGGCTAATTTAGCAACGGTGCTGCTGGAAGTCAGATCTCTTAGCTAAGCAAAGCCGAGCCCCTTGAGCAGACCAGAATGGCCCTTGTGGTAAGTCTGTCACAAAGGTTCCCTCCCATTCTAGACGGAGCCGTGATTCACACTCACTGGGATTGATGCACATTCTGGACATGGGTTGGTCTTTTCTGCCCACAGGACCTTGGGCATTAGACTATGTGCAAGGGTTTACCGAGAGTCCATGACCCAGGATCACACACAACATCTCCTTGGACCAAAGGCTCACTCTGTGGCAAAGGAGGTGTGGCAGTGGGTGCATGACCGTGAGATCATTCATTCGACCCTCTACCCCACCATTCAGAAGTTGCTAACATGACACAATAGTGGAAGGGCCTTTTAACAAAGCATCTGGGTCACACGTGGAGTGTGACCGCATGAAGGTCACACTCTGTGTGGATGAGGCACTGTTTCAGGATGCAGTAGATTTCTTAGGATGAGAGGTCAAAACCTGGCTCCGGGAAGCAGTTGTGGCTTTCTTCACCATCATTTCCAACATCATGACTGACTTGGGTAATTTGTGTTTTCCGTCCACACAGTTTTAGATATCTTGGTTCCCAGAGGTGGATGCTTCTCCAAATCATTTCCCTCCGCTGACGGGAACAGCCTTGTCAAGAAAACTTTCACTGCCCTCCAGGTTGGGGGGCCCATAGGCAATGACTGACTGATAAAAGGGTACACAAGGCGGGATCATTTGCATCACGGTCGAGGGAGTAACTCTGCAGTTCTGTCCCTGCCCTAGGGCTCCTTCCACCCCCCATCATGGGTCAGGCAGAGCTGGACTTCCTCCAAGACAACAGCCCTACTCAGCTCTTCTCTCTCCCTGCCGTGCTTGACTCCCTCCCTCCCCTCACCAGTTTTTCCCATAAGGTGCTCCCTCAACGAACCCTGAACACCTGGACCTCTGACCAAGGCTCTGATATTCTCCCTCCTTTGGTCCTTGGGCCTAGGGAGAAGGCATTCTGTTCATTATCCCATGAACAAAAATAAGAACCCTGGTGAGTGGAGCTGCTAATGGCAGAATTTTTAGAACTGAAGGGCAAAATTTATTCAAGACCACCTCTTATTTTTACTTTAAAAATTTTTTAAATTTTAAATTGAAGTATTCAGTATAATTAATTTACAGTGTTGTGTTAATTTCAAGTATACAGTGAAGTGATTCAGTGAGATATATATATACTTTTTCAGATTCTATTCCATTATAGGTTATTACAAGATATTGAGTATAGTTCTCTATGCTACACAGTAGGTCCCTGTTGTTTACCTATTTTATATAGAGTAGTGGGTAAATTTTAATCCCAAACTCCTAATTTATCTATCCTCCCCCCCGACCCCAGCTAGCCCCTTTGGTAACCATAAGTTTGTTTCCTATGTCTGTGAGTCTCTCTCTGTTTTATAAATAAGTTCATCTGTATCATTGCTTTAGATTCCACAGATAAGTGATATCATATGGTATTTGTCTTTGTCTGACTTACTTTACTTAATATGACAATCTCTAGGTCCATCCATGTTGCTGCAAATGGCATTATTTGATTCTTTTTAATGGCTGAATAATATTCCATTGTATGTATATTTTATATATATATATATATATATATTTTTTTTTTTTTTTTGCAGTACGCAGGCCCCTCACTGTTGTGGCCTCTCCTGCTGTGGAGCACAGGCTCCGGACGCACAGGCTCAGTGGCCATGGCTCATGGGCCTAGCCGCACCGTGGCATGTGGGATCCTCCTAGATCGGGGCACGAACCCGTGTCCCCTGCATCGGCAGGCGGACTCTCAACCACTGTGCCACCAGGGATGCCCTATTTTTATGTTTTTTAATGGAAGGATAATGCATGCACAAAAGCACATTGAAATATACAGCTTGCTGAATTTTCACAAGGACATTGCAGAAAGGGAAGAGAAAGGGTACAAGGTATCACAGACGCTTCTATAACTCAGCCCAGAAATACCCATCATACTTCCATTGTCATGTACAGGCTAGAACTTGGGACATGGCCCACCTATAAGTGGAGGGGAGAACTGGATGTGGGTAAGATTATGAATTTCCACAGCAACGAACACAAATCTGGCAAAGTCATCTTTTTTTCCCACTGAGTTTTCTTGGGTATATCAATTTCTCTCTTTTCCTCCAGTTTTGGTGGCTAGCTCAAACCATCCTAACCCAATATAGAGAAGAGGAGAGATGTTGCCTTCACTACGTTCATTCCAATTATAAATTCTGAAGCACTTGATTGATTTGATTTTGGCTAAATATCACTAAGTGATAGCAAAATCACCTTGAGTACAATTTGAGGTTCAATTTGAAACAAAATGGTAGCTAATAAACATTCTACTAGGCAAATCTTCTGCAACAGCTTGCAATAAATTTTGCATATGGTCAGAGGCTCTAAGGGCCCACGATTACACCAAAAGAGGTGCACAGTTTAGAGAATCACTGATGACACCAGGAAAAATGTAAATTACAGATCCTCTGATATTAATACACATTGTCATAGTGACTGCCATTACTGGCTCTGGGGCCACATTCCATAATGAGCCTTTTTTGGGGCTGAGTGTTGCATAGAGATGCTAGAGGTACCGTTTCTGTTAATGAGTGTGTAGTTCTAAGCTGTGACCATGGCAGTACTGTGTTCTTCTGTGAGCAAATTCTGCTGAATTCACAGACAGGTGACGCTGTGTGGCACTAATGTATGTGGAGCTCTCTGTTGTAGGAAGTCTGCTATCATCTTTAACACAGTAACACTGAACGAGCCCTGGACTTACCAGTGGGTGCTGTTAGCTAAGACCGGACTTAACTCTTTTTTTTTTTTTTGCGGTACGCGGGCCTCTCACCGTTGTGGCCTCTCCCATTGCGGAGCACAGGCTCCGGACGCGCAGGCTCAGCGGCCATGGCTCAGGGGCCCAGCCGCTCCGCGGCATGTGGGATCTTCCCGGACCGGGGCACGAACCCGTGTCCCCTGCATCGGCAGGAGGACTCTCAACCACTGCGCCACCAGGGGAGCCCCGGACTTAACTCTTTGCCGTCTGCTTTCGGCTGTTCCTTACAGCGCTGTGGGTGATTTCCAACCTTAGAAACTCCCATTCTTGTTTTTGATTCTATTTTATTTTTTACTGTGTTCACGCTCTCCTCCTTTCCTTGTGTGTTTCTATAATGACCTCCTTTGGCATCCAAATTCTTCTTGATTTGAAAATGCATATTTTGCCCATTGGAGGAAATTGCTGACTTCGTCTACATCCGTGGAGTCTGAGGGAGATGCATTCTTGTGCTTTGCCTGCATCTCCCATCCCATCCCCCAGCCTCCAAGGGCTCCATGTGGCAGGATCATTTCTCCCAACATAATGCATTCTCTAAGGCGCGGTGACTGCTCTGGGCAGAAAAAGGACATTAAACATCGCCACTGATTGGACTTGGACACAGTTTGCTGGTCCCACAGAGGGGCCTGGGAGGCAGGAGAAACGCCCTGGTTCTCGGTGGCCTGATCACATGTGGCACACAAATGAGACACTTTCTGTGCACAGAGGGGAGAAGGCAGGTGCAAAGGCCCTGAGGCACAGTTGTGCTCAGTGAGCCAGAGGACCGGTAAGGGAGCTGGTGTGAGTGAGGGACAAGGTAGGGCAGCAGAGCATATCAGGAAGGAGATGGGGAGGGTGGGGTGAGGGGCTCTGCAGACAGCTGTACGAGTTTAAAACTCTGAGTGAGTTGAGTGCCGCTTCGGGTGCTGACCCGAGGAAGTCATCATCTGACTACCTTCACGGGTTCATTCTGATGGCTGAGACGAGAGGATGCCAAAGAGGACCAAGGGGGAGACGGCGCCCAGGTGAGGGGTTGTGACCGTACTGGTGAGACGTGACATGACTCGGCCCAGACTGGCCAAGGCAGACGAGGTGAGAAACGGAGCTCAGACAGCGGTCGAACAGCCTGCACGTGGTGTGGGACCGAAAGAGTGGAGAAAAGACGTGGGGTGGGATTTTTGGCCTGGAGGACAGTGAGAATGGGGGGCAAGGAGAGGGCTGGAGGGCTGGAGTGGGCAATGGGCTGGGTGTTCTCCAGGTGCCTGTCGGTCACCGCAGTGGAAGAGTGAAGTCTGGAGCCCACGACAGGACAGCTCTCCGGAGAGAAACTTGGTGCCCATGGCACAGAGATGGCTTTCGAGTTCACAGGCAGAACAACGTTACCATTGGGGGTGGGGGAGGTGTGGATGAGACAGGAGAGAGGTCAAGGCCTAAGCTTGGGGGCCTCCAGCATGAGGAGGCCAGGGCGCTGAGAAAGGCCCGTTAAGGGGGAGACTGGGACCATGGGGTGAGCAGGTCGGTGTTTTGGGTGGTCCGTGACAACGAAGATAAGGCCTACAGATGATGGCTGCTGCCAGCGAAGGGGAGGCCACTGTTGAGCCCGATTCTGTGTAAAGAAAACCTGTCAATACACTTTAGCTGTGGCTCCGGCCCCTACCTTAGCCTCAGGGGGGGCTTGTGGGCCCAGGTCTGGCCAAGCACGGGGCTCCCTTCCTCTGGCCTCGGTGACCAGTGCAGAGTGGAGCACGCGGCCCAGGCTGGCCGGTTGGACCGCTCTCTGGCCGTTTCCTCCTGGAGCTGTCAGGACAGACGGGCCCTTCCCCTGGGGTTGCTAAGCATTGCGGTGCAAGTCCCGGCCTCTAGCAGACGTCCTGCCTGTCGGGTGGACTCCCTCCTTCTGAGATGGAGAGAGACAGGTCCCTGACAAGAGCATCTGGACCAGCTCTGGATGCAGCTCTGCCTGAAGCCTGCTGCATCCTTGGACTCAGTGTCACCTCCCAGCCAGTAACCTCTGTTTTAAACTCACTGGAATCGGCCTCTGTCCCTTGCATCCAAGGGGATTTCTCTGACGCCCACTCCTTGGTGTCCCCTGGGCAAAGACACAGACAGTCCTCGCGGGGCAGGCTTCTGAATGAAGCCTTCCTAAGCAACCCCTGGATTCAGGACTGTCAGCTGCCTGGAATTGCATGGTGGAGGCCGGGCTGGGCAGGACCAGACAAGGTCACCTCCCCCCTCTTCGTGTGGCAGCCTCTGACGCAGGTCTGAAATCTGGGGCAGGTAGGGTTGCAACCAGAGAAGCTGGGTGAGGGCATCGGGTTCCACCTGTGACCCAGGAGGTGGCGTCCTGCGGGGCACAGGGCTCGTACTGGTACTGGGAGTTCCCTGGGAGATTATGAAAGCCACGAGGGGAACTGCCACGGGCCTGGGGGCAGACAGGGCCAGCATCTGGGGAATGCAGATGAAGTAATGGGAGACCAGGGCATGGGAAGCAGTTGCTAAAACAAACTAGTTCTGCTGGCTGAGGTTTCTCTGGCTTGGAACTGTTTTTAAAGGGCCAGCCGCACACACATTGTAGCGTCTTAAAGACACCGGGAGCAGAGTGTGATCCATGGGTGCTGGCTTTCAGCTCTGAAGATCCAGTGCATCTTCTCCATGTTTTTACCCTCCCTCCAGGTCTTGGTGCAGATGGGTTGATCAGTCTGTCTCATTGCTGTTCCCTACAAGGGCAGATGCATGAGTCAGCCCTGGGAGAGCCCTGATCTTCTCCTCTGCACCCTGACCAGGTAAATGATGCTCCAGCGATAATCTCTGGTTACCTAGGCTGAAGGCAGGACTTCGGAGAGCCCTGCGATATCTGTGCACCCAAGGTCTTGGTCTAAGTCCTGTGCGTCTGAAATCACTGCCTTCTTGCTTGCTCCTGTTTCAGGATTTCTTATGTCCTTGGAGAAGTCTTATCTTTCACACCAACCCTTTCGTCATCTAACGATGTTGAGCCTTCCTTCCGATAGTATACTTTCCTCCCATCGTGGAATATGAAGGAGACCGACTCAACAAACCTCATTAAACGTAGGGCCACCCATTTGGAACCTGTAGCGTTTGACAGACGCTGAAGTGAAATCTACCTCTTGCTCAGATAGTGCATGTTACCAGACTAAACACGTTTGCAGGAAGGGTGAATTTAAAGTGTTTAAAAGAAAAACTGTCTCAAACAACCTCAAGCACTTTAAACCATCGTATTGCGCTCAGACAGTGGTTGCCAGGTCCACATAAATCGTCTGGATTCACACAAGCAGGTTTTTGAGGATTTCTGGAGGCTGCGGGCTTTCAGCCTACTGTTTATTTTCTGCAATAAAACTACCTAAATACCCTATCATTCACCCTGATCGCTAATTTCCTTTGACCTTCTCCCACAATTGGTCTGAAAAAGAATGTTTTACTTTAAGACTTTACCCTCCAATAAGGTATACATATTCTTGGTGCCATAACTGGATGCTGCTTTCTAAACCAGATAAAGAAAATGTTTTCCAGAAAGCCTTTCCACACTTCCTGTAGTTGGGACATGAAGTACAGGAGAGGAAAGTCCTGAGGTTCGGAAGTCCATAGGTCTTTTTTTTTTTTTCTTCTAGAAGAGTGGTTTTTATTTTCCCAGGTCTGGTGCTTTTAGGTTCCCATCTTGATCCTGGGAAGGTGAGCAGACCCGGCCTTCGGAAGTGCCAGCTGCTGTAACAGAAAATTCCCCGCATGGTAGCTGCCTTACGTGCCGCAAGTCTGTGTCCTGATCTCAGGACGGTCCGAGGCTGACACTTCCGGTCGGGCAGGTCTCCTCCATGATGTGACTGGAAGAAGCAGCTCCTCTCCTCTGTGACTCCACCAGGTTCAGTGTGTGGCTCTCAAGACAGTTCCCAGAGTCCGATCATTCCAGTGGCTGGAAGAGAAATGCCCATGGAGGGTCACAGGTGATTTGTGCTCCAGACCTGGGATTGGAGTGGATCAATTCTGCTCATTTTCAACTGACCAGATCAGGACAGATGCTGGACCATGGCCACATCACCCTGAGAAGAGGCTGGGGGGTGCAGTTTAGCTGTGTGCCAGCCTGAACATGTAATGACGGTGTGGGCCTTCTGTGGCCACAGTCAAGAGGTTTTTGACCCTGGCAGTGGTCAGACTGTGTCTCCAAAGGATGTGGAATACTTGCTAGGGTGGGCCTCAAGAGAGGGCAGTAAATTAATTGCCTTTGTTTGCTACTGAGCTTCGCTTATCTCATAGCCTTCTAGATTGGAATTAAACATCTTAAAATCTCGGTCTATAATAACATAGGGGGGAAAAAAAAACAGCCAAAAAGGAGAGAGTCTATAGCAAAAGAAGTCTACCTGACCTTGTTCTTTTTATAAATCGTCTGAAAATTAGAGGCTCCACATCAACATGGTCTGAGGCAAACAAGATGGAGATCTCTCTCTCACTCTCTCTGTCTCTACCTCTGTCTGTGAGATCTGGGTATCATTTATCACTGAGTACCCGTTTCAGGACGTCAAGCCTTGCCCAGACCCCCAGCTTCTTGACCCCCGCAGGTGAGTCAACTCCCACCTTCGCGCAGGTGTGGGAAAAGTTCTCCAGCCCATCACGTAGTAGCTGTGAAGTTTGGGCAACTTATTTAACCTCCTAGGTTAAATTATTCTGTAAATTATTTTCCTCGGTCCCTTATTCTGTGAAGATGGGGTTAATAGTTCCCATCTCATGGGACGCTGTAAGGGTTATGGCAGATATTGAAGGAGAAATCACCTACCGCAGTGCCTGCCGTCCTGGACAGTCCATCACCACCAGCTTCCTTCCTGCCTGTCTCACGTGGGGAGAGGTAAACCACCAGGGCCTTTGTCAGGACGGTGGAGCGCCTCTCCTTCCCCACCCTCCACGCCTCCCCAAGACCTAATCGCAGCAAGAGTTCTTTCCATTCAGGCAGAAATCAGAGGGTCTGAGGGCGAGGAGGGAGTAGGAGCCAGACAAAGGCGCAATTACCCCCACATGACTGCCTATCAAGAATTCTGGCTGGAGAAAGGCTCTCCTGCAGTTTGTTTTGGATAATTCTGCTCCAAGAACCCAAGAGGGAAGGCCTTCGGTCAGCAGGACCGCCGCGATCTCATTGTCCCAGTGAAATTCAACTTAGTCAACCTCTGGCATTTTCTATGCTCCGTCTCTTCTCTCACGTATTTCCTTGATTTATCAGCAGCTATTTACTCCAGCTATTACCATTTCCGTTGATCTAGCCCTGCTCATGCTAGCATCCTTCACACACACACACACACACACACACACACACACCCCTCCAAGAAAAATCTCACCTCTAAAGGGAGGGTGGGTGGTACACCGTGTTTCTCATGTAAGGCCTGAGTACATGATGGAGGAAGATGGAAATCACTCCCCCTGCAACTCTGCTCCTCCCCAACTAAGTTTATGAGAATCAATTATAATCCCTAAATCTTCTCATTCTTACATAGGCTTATTTCTTACTTAGCTCTGGTATCCCACTTTGAGCCAGTCAGAGGAGAAAAAACCTTTGCCTCCGTGATACCTCCCCACTAGGCTCCCACAAGGGTGATATTCTGGGATAAATCAGCAAAAGCCTTGGCTGTTTCCATAGTAATCCTAAAGATCAACAGAAGAGATTGCTTGAAGTGGATGGATAAAATTCTTAGAATAATCCTGCCCAAGCCCTCTAGAATTCTTTTATGATGCCTTTATATATCTCAGCCTTCCACCTGGGACGATTGCAAAGTGTTACCAAAACGAATGTGCTGTGCAGTTGGGAAGGAGCATGGTGGCTGCAAAAGGGGTTAGACTTGAAGACATCTTTTGGAAGAGTATTGAGAGAAAAAGTCCCATTGATGCTAACTGGAGTTCTGGGGAAAGGTTTTAGGTGAGCTTCAATGGGGTGCAGATACAGTCACTCTTCTCACTCTGTTGAAGGTGTCAGGGAAAGAAAAATCACCCCATTGGCCAGGTCAGCATCCACCTGGCTAGAACTTTGTCCAGTGGGCTGAACTGGAGTGGGGCCTGGGGCCAGCAGGTTACAGTGAAAGGTGTGGTCTGGCAGGCTGGCTGAGGCTGGGGTGCAAAGTCTCTGGCAGTTGGCACTGTGGACTGGTAGTGGGTGGGAGAGTTTCATGGAATTGTGCAGGATGGGATGTGTTCACGGCAAAGAATCAAGACCAGAGAAGGAAGCTTGGTCGATGCTTGAGAAGCGTGTGAGCTCGAGGCAGGGACAAGAGTTGTAGATAAATCTCCTGAGTCTTATTTCCCAACAGAAATCTTCCTTCCATAGTCTCCCTTCTTGTGGTCCAGAATATCCCAGAACTTGATAGTAACGTGACGAAAAGAAACTAACTAGATGTGGAGGATACTTCCGATTGACCACCAAGTTCTGTTCTCCTCATTATCCATTAAAAAAGGCACATACTTTTAAAATTGAGGTAGAATTAACATACATTAAACTGCAAATCCTAAAAGTATACAAGTCACTAATTTTGGCGTATGTCTACAGCCATGAAAGCATCACCACAATCAAGACAGAGAATATATCTATGACTCCAAAAAGTTTCCTTGCATCCCTTTGCAATTCCCCCATCTCTGTCCCTCTCTGCCTTATCCCCTTTTCCCCAGGCAACCTCTAATCTGCTTTTTATTACAATATATTAATTTGCATTTTCTAGAATTTTATATAAATGGAATCATATAGTATACACTCTTTTTAGTCTGCCTTCTTTCACTCAGTGAAATTATTTTGAAGTTCCTCCACGTTGTTTGTGTATTTCAAGAGTCCATTCATTTTTACTGGTAAGCAGTGTTTCATCAGACAGGTATTATACAATTTGTTTATTCACTCAACTTTCGCTGGACATTTGGTTGTTTCCAGGTTTGGGATATTACAAATAAAGCTGCAAGGAATATTCACGTGTGAGTCTGTGTATGGACATATGCTTTCTTTTTTGTTGGGTAAATATCTAGGGCTAGAAAGGATGGGTCATACAGTAGGTATACATCTAACTTTCTAAGAAAATGACAAACTGTTTTCACTTGGTTGTACCATTTTAGAGTCATATACTAGCAATGTATGAGAGTTCTAGTTCCTCCATATCTTCACTGATAATCGATAACATCTGTTTTTGCAATTTTAGGCATTCTAACAGATGTGTTGTGGTATCTTGCATGTCCCTAATGACTAATGATGTTGAGCATGTTTTCATGTGCTTATTTGCCATCTGTCCATATTCTTTAGTGCCTTTTCAAATATTTTGTTCACTGTCTTTGAGTTGTTGGTTTTCTAATTATTGTGTTGAGAGTCTTTATATGTTCATGATGCAAGACATTTATCAGATATGTGCCCTGTAAATATCATGTAACTTGTCTTTAATCCTCTTTAACAACGGATGTGCATCCATTCTGCAGCCTCTCTTGTTGCTGGGTATGGCCACGTGACTGAGTTGTTACTTCTGGAATGTGAGTGGAAGTGAAGTGTGCTACTTCTGGGTTCAGTCCTTAAAATAATGTGTGTGCTTCTCTGGACTCTTTTATGATCAGCTTTGATCACGCTGGTGAGAACAGTGCCCTGGGGATCAGAATGACCTGGTGCATCAGGATCACTCACCTTTGCACTGTTGCATGGTGGAGAAATGAACTTCTTTTTTTTTAATTTTTATTTATTTAGTTTTGGCTGTGTTGGGTCTTCGTTGCTGTGCACAGGCTCTCTCTAGTTGCAGCGAGCTGGGGCTACGCTTCGTTGCGGTATGCAGGCTTCTCATTGTCGTGGCTTCTCTTGTTGCAGAGCACAGGCTCCAGGCACCCGGGCTTCAGTAGTTGTGGCTCGTGGGCTCTAGAGTGCAGGCTCCGTAGTTGTGGCGCACGGGCTTTGTTGCTCCGCGGCATGTGGGATTTTCCCAGACCAGGGATCGAACCCATGTCCCCTGCATTGGCAGGCGGATTCTTAAGCACTGCACCACCAGGGAAGTCCTGAGAAATGAACTTCTATCTGCTTTTTTTAAAAAATTATTTATTTATTTATTTATTTTAAAAAAACTCTATTTTAAAATTTTGGTTACAGTTTCATTTTTGTTTTCTTAATAAGTCTACTGTTTAATCTCTCAGGATTAAAAAACAGTTATTAATCTAAAGAACTGAACAACAAAGGAATGTCAAGGGGAAGGGCACAACTGCCCCATTCTCTGGGGGTATAGTAGCTACTCCAGTTTAACACCTAGCTTCAAAACAAAATGAATTTTTATATTTTCTAAATGAAATAATGTACAACCACCATCTTCATCTGAGCTTATTATAACTTTCAAACACAAAGCTTCATTTTAAGCTTGGTAAAAAACTTTTAACAGGTATGATGGCTGACCTTAGTATGTAGTGTGTGTCTTACAGGAAATGTTTTTTAACAGTCATAACACAGTAATAATGCCATTAATGAAGTCCTCAATTTAGAATCTGGAACATTCTTCCATCAAGGGGTGGGGAGGGGGAAATTCAGTCCAATGAGTCTGTCTCAAGATCTTCATCTCTTGTTTGCTCCACTTGTATTCTCTTTTCAGTAACTGGATTAATGCTTTGAGCCCAAAATGCGCTATATTTTTTATTACTGTAGATTACATGTTGTCTGCTGCTCAGTTTCTATTTGTTCCGCTTGCTTGCGTTTTCTATCTGCTGCTTCTTTCTCATGTTGGCCTTTCAGCATATTCCTTCTATGTGCAGTCTGAAAGTTTCTTCCACCTTTTCTCTTCTTTTCACCTTCTTGATCATCCCGTTTCTCTTCAGAATCAGATGTTGATGTAAGCCCTGTTTTAGCTAAATTTTTCCTTTTTTTTTTTTTTTGCGGTACGCAGGCTTCTCACTGCTGTGGCCTCTCCCGCCGCGGAGCACAGGCTCCGGATGCGCAGGCTCAGCGGCCATGGCTCACAGGCGCAGCTGCTCCGCGGCATGTGGGATCCTCCCGGACCGGGGTACGAACCCGCGTCCCCTGCACCGGCAGGCGGACTCTCAACCACTGCGACACCAGGGAAGCCCTAAATTTTTCCTTTTTGATTCAACTTCTTTTCCCCCCTTTTTTTTAACCTGGCTCTTTTCTTGGTTATCTTCATCCTTCTGGCCCTGCTCATCCTTTTTAAGCTGCTTTTTAGGTTGTTTTTCCTCTTGCCCTTTTGTCTTACTTCTGTCTTCTTCAGGTACCGTCACTCTCCGAAGGACAGGGGTGTTTTACCATTTTGGGTCTGCCTTTGGTTTTGGAACCTTGACTTCTGCCGCGGCAGGTCGTCCTCTTCTAGGACTCGCTCTTAGATTAACAGGTGCTGTTGCTGTAGTCACCACGCCTGCCTCCTCGGTTTCTACTTGTTTTTCTTCCTTTCTCTTTCTCCCTCTTCTGGCAGCTTTTGGAGTGGTTATGTCAACTGCTTTAGTCACATCCTCGTTGCTGGCTTTTTCTTCATGGTCAGTATCTTCCTTTGAAACACTAGTTTCTTTTTCTTCAGCTTCAACATCAGATGACACATTTGATTGTTTAGTTGATGCCTGTTGACTTGAAAATTTCACTTTCGGATTGTTATCTATCTCCCATAAACCTTCATTAAAGCCTTTTTGTTTATTTGGTTTGCCGTACTTTTCCTTATTTTCTGAGTAAGGAAATATGTCCTTTGGGCCTAAAAAAGCAGTCTCATGAGTTCCAAAAAAGAAAATGGGTAGTTTGTTTGTGGGTGGTTTTGCAGCTCCATCAGGAACTTCATCTACCTGCCGGGGCCGTGGGCGCTGGGGCTGCGGTGGCGGGCCAGCCGCCTCTGCCCACGTCCACGCAAGCCACCTGTGCCACCAGCTGCCGCAGAGGCGTCTCAGCGGCTCAGAATAGCAACCACCACCGACACTGCCGCCGCCGTTGCTGCGCTGCTCCCTATCTGCTTTTAAACCACTGAAATTTGGGGTTTATTAGCCCTTAGCAGCTTAGCTCTTACCCTAACTAATACACCGAGAGAGTCTCCCTTCCTTCCTTCCTTCCCCCCTCCCTCCCTCCCTTCCTTCCTTCCATCCTTCCTAGCTTCTTTGAGCACATTCCAACAGAAGTTTAGGTTGGCTGGTCTGAAAATGAATTCATTTTCTTAGATAAGAGAATAAAAATTTCTTGAGCAACCCGTAAGGTGCCATGCTATGTGTCTGGCCTAAAAAGAGGAATAAACCCCAATTCTTATACTTGGGAATACTTGAGAAACTGATGGTCCAATGAAAGTCTTTTGACTTGGTTTTGTCTCTAGCCAGTCTGGAATTATAGAGCTGTTCAGCGGTTTAGGGACAAGATTTTGCTGAGCTTCGACGAAGCCAGAAAAATGCAGAAATTTGGTGGCAAATTGGTGTTTTTCTCTTGATATTCTGCAGAAAATCACATTAAGATGAAACTGAACTTTGTCCCCCTCGCCTGACAAATGAGAAGAAGGTATTCCTGTCTCAGTACCTGCAGCCCTGTATTTGATCCAAGTCTCCCCAGAGTAACTGAAATCGTGTTGTTGCCATTTATTTGGGTTCTTACGATGGGCCATACACTCTTGATGTAATTCAACCACTTACTTCTCTCAAGAACGTAACTGATGTTTACAGATGAGGAAATACATTCAGAGAGGATAACTAACTTCTCTGTCACCATGGAGACAGTGGGGGATGGAGGCAAGTTTGAAACCCGTCCTGGTACCCAAAAGTCAGGGCCCCTCCTGAAAGCTCTGTTGCCTTCCATGGGAGCAGCTTTGCACTTAGATTATTCAGAGTCCTGCTTCGGGCTTTTGCTTTTCACGGGAGAAATAACCTCACAGACTCTGGGTCTGCTCCCACTGCCTCCTCAGCCCCAGGCTGGTGCCGAGCCTCTATTACTCAGAAGTACTTATGAAACTCCGTAGTTCTTTACATTCAAGCATCAGCACGTCTGACTTTTGTTTTCAATCCAGAACCTGCCCTGTTTTCACAGAACAAAAATCCAGATTCATTCTGAAAATGAAATGACGGTTGGTCCTTGGAAAACAACCCAGATCCCAGGTCCCCACTTTAGCACAATCGCAAGTCAAGGTTTTCTGGTTGGGTGCTTCCAAGCCCTATCACACTGATAAGGGCTTTCAGACATACCAAAGCAGGGGAAAATGAAAGAGACCCTTTCTTTTTCTTGTTGTTCCAGATCAGATAACACTGCCTGATTAGTTCCTCCACCGTGAATTCACACCGCATGTACCCACACGCCAGCCCTCTGCAAAAAGGCCATCTGCTGTATTGCTTCCTGCACAATAATTCACATTTTGCCTCATGCTTTCCCTTCTCCACCTCTGTTTCCGGCTCCTCCCCCTGAAGTAGCAAAGTGCCTGCAAAGAAAATGTGTCAACAGGTGAAATTTGTAGGAGTTTCTTGGCCCACACAGAAATGTGAACCACAGGTATCCCCAAAGGAGAGATTTTCTTACCCAGACACTTACCCTCTTGAATATGCCCTGATTCTATTCACATGTGGGTTCTCTAGAGACACCAGTTATCTCTTGGATGGAATCAGAGTGTGGAGCTCCCGTTTGGGAAGAGTGGCTTTGATGAAGGCCAGTTGGGATTATTTAGTTGCGGTTACAGAAAAGCCCAACCCAAACTGGCTTCGTCCAAAAGGGAATTTATTGACTCAAAAGCTGAAAGAGGATGCTACCTACAGACAGGACTCAATTCAGGGCTCAGGCTTACCGTTGGCACCTGCCAACTTTTAAGAACTTTATTCCTTTGTTCTGCCTTCCACGGCATTGACTTTAGCCTTGGGTTTTATGGGTACCAGAAAGGTCCCTGCTAACCCACTCATTCTCTTACGTTTTAGGTCAGAGGTTATGAGTGAGAGTCTCTTCCCCAGAAGGTGCAGTGAAAATGTCATTGCATTTCATTGACTCTGACTAGGTCACATATGATCCACGAAGATCAAAGGATGGGGAAGTGAGATATGCTGATGGCATAGGCCTTGGTCACAAGCTCCACTCCTGGGGCTCGGTGTGGAGTCCGCTTTAATGGGACTGCATGGAAATCGGGTACAGTCACCAGGAGGACTCCGGCACTGTTCCCTGCAGTGTGTGTTGCCTTATAAGAAACGGTGCGTAAGCGTCACATAATGTTTTGTGTCCACTGCATAAGCCAGCTCCATACCTTGAAAATAGCCAGCATCTGCTTATGTAAAATAACAATTTACGGGCTTCCCTGGTGGCGCAGCGGTTGAGAGTCCACCTGCCGATGCAGGGGACACGGGTTCGTGCCCCGGTCCGGGAAGATCCCACATGCCGCGGAGCGGCTGGGCCCGTGAGCCATGGCCGCTGAGCCTGCGCGTCCGGAGCCTGTGCTCCGCAACGGGAGGGGCCCCAACAGTGAGAGGCCCGCGTACCGCAAATAAATAAATAAATAAATATAAATAAAATAAAATAAGAATTTACACCCAAAGCCAAGCTGATTGGAGAAAAGGTTACTTACTGGTTTAAATTTCAGGAGTCAGGCTAGTTTGCCAAAATTCTGATGCAAGTGGGTCAGTATAGACAACACTCAAAAATTCCTCAACGTCTACATCAGGACTGCCTTATATTCTTTAAAGCATGAAGAGCCTCCACTGGTTCGGTATTGAAGACTGTGGCAATGAGCCTTTCTTATCGGTTTCATTGAGTTTTTGTTTTCTAAGAAGACTCTGATATTTTAGCGTATCTGTGGGGAGGAAGGTGATCTCCGCGTCTTACTCTTCCGCCATCTTCCCCTCGTTCTGACTCTGATACTTTAGTTATAAAGACCTCTGTAGCCTGATCAGGCTGCTTCTGGAGGGAGTGGAAGAGTTTATGGCAGAAACGTGGGAGGTTGTTGGAAGTATGTTGACTATATTATGATACACGCAGCAAAAGGTGTTCTCCTGTAATGCTCTTTCTTCCAGTCATTCGGCTTCCTCATACGTCTTTCTAAAGAAACATCTGGAATTAGGTGATTCATTCTTCTTGTCAGCTCTCAACGTTCAATATTCATCCTTTTAGCCACTGAACAATTGTTATTGGTTATGAACCTCCTTTCTTCAAACACTTCATTGTTGATGTGCATCAGACCCTCTCTGAGCGCGTCACATGCATTATTTCATTTATGCTTCGTAACTACTGTATGACATAGGGACTATTATTATTCAAATTGTATGGAAGGTGAAACAGATCTAGAAGAGGTTAAATATCTTGCCCAAGGTCACACCGTTGGAGCCAAAGATTTTAAAACCATAGTATGCAAATAAAACAAAGATTTTGCCCTTGCTGCCACCAAGGTAGGGCACAGGAAGACAGACCTATAAATAAACAAGTGCATTTAATGTTGTGTTTGCTGTGATAATGAGCTACACAAGGGAAAGTGGGAGAGAGAGAGAGAGAGGAAGAGAGGGAGAGAAAGCAGTCATTTCTGTGGCCAGGGCTGAAAGATTTGAAATGGGTGTTGGGAAATGTTCCCTAGAGGAGGCTAAGCTGAGGTGCATAATGTTTTCCAGCTAGAAGGTGGGGGATGAGAAGAGCATCCCAGAGATCAGAACCCATGCAGGCAAAACACAGATGCATGATGGGGGAAACACAAGCTATCTGGCCTGGGTGGAGCCTGGGGTTCAGGAAGGACAGACATAGGAGCTGCCAAGCGGGACCCAGTCCATGAAGGGCCTGGTTGGGATTTGGTCAGGAGAGAATGGGAAACTGTTGAAGGACTTTAAGAAAAAGGTGACAGTTATTCATACCTAGTTTTTTTTTTTTTTTCTATTTTCTAAATTCCCAAGCTTAAATCTTTTTTTTTGGGGGGGTGATTTTTTATTGTGTAAAATAAACATAACAAAACTTACCATTTTAATTGTATAATTCAGTGACATTGAGTACATTCACAACATTGTACAACCATCTCCACTATCCATTTCTAGAAATTTTTCATTATCCCAGAGGGAAACTCTGTACCCATTGAACAATCATTCCCCCATTTTCCCGACGACCCGCTGGATCAATGGAAGTTGTGCTGAAAAACGAGGAAATAAGCATATAGGTCCTCGATGTACGTTAGCACAAAGAACACTGCGATTTGTGCTTTTTTAAAAGGAAAAGCATCAATGACGCTGCATTTTGGGCTGAGAGTTCACGCAGTGTCTGGGGTGAGCTGTTCCTGCCAAATCAGCCAGACAACGGCGATTGTTCCGTTACCACCAAGATGTCCCTCTGCGGTTTCTTATAAAGAAAGGCAGTGGGTGCCCCACGGGGCTGTCATGACTAAAACTGCTGGTGAATACCCCATGGCATCAGGTTAGTCAGCAAACACACATTGGGCACCTGCTGTGTGCACGGTGGTCAGGAGTCGGGTGCCGTGAACAGAGGGGAGTAGGCAGCAATCCACAGCTTTCGAAGGAATCATAATGTAGTCGGGGAGAAGGACGAGGACACGTCAGCCCGTGACCTCAGGTGGGGCGGAACCACCTGACCTGTGCTGATTTACCTTTTCACTGCACTCGGTAGAGCTCTTTACAGCACTGAGCACGTTGTCATTTTACATCAGTTTGACCCTCTTCTTGTCGTAACCATCAGACTGTTCACCCCATAATGGCAGATGCTTCATCTATTTTTGTTCAGTATTGTCTCTTCGGAATCTAGCGTCATTCTTGGCATGTAGAATGTGCTCAACAAATGCATATTGAATAAATGGTTGCTATAATTATATATACGTGTTTCTATACACGCATACATACATATATAATACACATATATGTGCATACCTACATACATATACACACATATATTAATGCTACAACACATTGTATATGTATACTTTCACCGAACATATAAATATATATACATTCAAGGTATGGATATATATGTACAAGTCATATTTTTTGACAAAAATAACTATCATTTATTGAGCACTTTAATTTTTATAAACAGAAACTTTTTTCAGTGTTTTACATATATCATTTTATTTAATTGTCACAAGAATCCTATGAGGATTAATTAGCTTGTTTACTTTTCCCAAAAGAGGCAAAGGAAGCACAGAGAAGTTAAGAAACTTTCCGAAGGCCACACTATTTCAGTTAGTATCAAGCCATATGTTTTGAAAGCACAAGCAAAAAATTGACAATAATCCATTTTTTTAAAAAGCTCCCACTTTGGAATCAATAGCTTCTTCCAGGCCTCAGTGCTGTTTAAATATGGCCGAGACCCTGCGGCTGCACAGCTCCACGAGCTGGGTATGTTAACTGCACGTCTGGCACCCGCAGCAGGGGGCGCCGAGCTGGGTTTGTGGTCCCCAGTAAGAGGTCACTATGAGGCCTCCAATGCACCCAGGCAGACCCACAGTCTCCCTCCGCAGTCTAATTAGTTAGAAGACTATTTATAGACCTCAGCGCTCCTCTCAAGACAGACTCACTCTCAGTTCCTACGCCCCCTGCTCTCAGCAGACAACTTCACCTCGTGAGTCATTGAGAAAATTGAGGGCATGCGCGTGCTTTCTGGTAACTTCCCACCCTCTACCTACAATTTACCTACACCCACGTCTGTCCTCCCAGCCTGCTCTCCAGCCGGCAAAGGTAAGGTGGCTTCCTCCCAGCCGTGTAAGCCTCTCCCAGGGTCCGTGTCCTACCCCCGCCCTTCTGGGTTCATCTCTCATCCCTTCCCATCCCAGGAGGCTCTCCAATCTTTAGGTCCATTTCCACGACGATGCCCCCTCTGCCTGTGAAGAGGCTGCGCTCTCACCGCCTTCCCGGATTCCTGCAGCGGCCTCCTAACCTGCCCTGCGTTTCCATTTTGCCTCTTCTGCAGCGCAGTTACATGGAATCTTTGAAAATGCAGGGTCACAGGCAATTCCCAGCGCACTAGCTCCAACTCATCTACGCCTCACTATTTCCAGGAATCATATCAGGATATGAGTAACTAAGGGTGATATTAAAGCCTCTCTACTTTTCCCTTCCTTCCCTCCCTCCCTTTGAAAGTAAGTCATTTGCATACATGAGTAGTTATTAATAGTAACACAGCCCTCCGGGTGCACCTTACGGCGGACTTCTTGACTCAGTCACCAGGCTTCGGCTCAAGCACCTCTCACGCACCTCCACGTCATCCCCGCCGCTCCCTGGCTCTGCTCCCAGCACCCCTAGAACAGCAGGGTCACTGGGACCTCCTCGCTGCCACTGATCTTTGTTCAGTCTTTACATCCGGCTTTTGACAGCGTCCACCCTGCTTGTTTTCAGACTTCCCCGTACGCTCCCCGTTTCCCTCACAGCGCTGGCGTGGTTCCTTTTTCCTCCGTGGATGCCTCTTGCTCGGCCTGACCCTTGAAGGCCGTGTCCACGGGGTTCTGAGCAGAACCTCCCTGTCCTAGCTCTCTGAGCTTTCTGTAGGTGGCTTTACCCCCTGGCATATTTTGTGTGCATTCCTTATGCATGTTACCCTTATCATTTTAGTTTCATTCGCTAGGTCTTTGAGAGCTTTAGCTGATCATTGTTGAGGTTTGCTTACTAGGATGTAGGTATTGATCCAAGAAGAATTATAGCTTGATTCTTCTAAAATCCTTTTTTTTTTTTTTTTTGCGGCAGGCGGGCCTCTCACTTTTATGGCCTCTCCCATTCTACAGTGTCAGTGTTTGTGTTTAACTTCATGGAAAAACCATCATGCCAATATCATGTCCTCCTTCAGCCTGTTGAAAGAGAGCCCCTATGAGGACATGTACACTCGTCAGGGGAGTTGTCCAGGTGTTGGGCTCCCTCAGGTGCCAGTAATGCCATTGGCTTCTCTCCAGTCTCCAAAACTCCAAAGCCCAGAGTGACAGATGCCCCCCACCCACTGTTCCACTGACTGCACACCCCGAATCACCCCCTACTTCCCTGCCTTGTTCTTTGGTTTCCTCAGTTTTGCCCACTGCCCTCAACGCCCAGCTGGAGATACTTCCATTAAGATTCTATCCTTTAAGGACTGCCTCCCTCCTTCATGAATTTCTTCTTTGGTAATCTTACCGACTCCCATGACTGCAACTCTCAACTGTGGGGATGAATTCCAGACCTATGTCCCTAATGGAAAATACTAAATATAAAGTATTTCTTTGATAGTTTCTCAAGTGCCTCTACTATTTCTTTTGGTTTAAGATGTTTTAATGATTATGTTTTAATTTGCCGAGGTTATATATTTTAATGACCCACGTTGACTGAATATTTGGTATGGTAGGTGCTCTTATAAACATACATATAAAATAAACTGTACTTAATGTAGTCAGGTTATCTAATTCACTTAAAAAAAGAGAAAAACCCAGAAAGACACATCCAAAATTGTGGCAAGTTACATTAGCAAAAACTTGATTTAGAGTATTAAAGTTTAGAATGGAAATTTAAACACAGCTAATGGGACCATGGTCCATCCATTGCTTCCCATATATAGCACCAAAGGGGTTTTGAATATGGTGCCCCTGCAATAAATGAAATCACATTTCTCAGCTCACATATTAGCATAAAATAAAATAATACCATGCACTATATGTTTGCTAATAAACATTTTATCTTCCAAAGAGAACTGTTAAGCTACCGTCTTTAGGTCAATCTCTGAAACCTCTAGGAAAATCAAGCTTAGTGAAAAGGAATAATAAACTACAAAGTGAAATGATAAGGTTTTCCTTTATGGAAGTCTATATATTTTTGGTATTTGGCTCTCATTTTTAACTGATGATATTATATTGATAATATGTTTTTATTGATAATATATTAATAATATTATATTTTGGTATTTGGCTATCTTTTTTATTGATAATTTTATATTAGTTTTTAGCATTTCCTCTGAGTTGCATTCCTTTCATCTGATTTTTATATTTATTATATTTGTGGTGGTAGTGGAGGTGGGGTGGATAATAATAGTTGCCTTGTAGGTTTGTTTGTAAAAACAAATATGCATTTAAAGTGCCTGGCACTTAGTAGGCATTTACCAAGTGTTAAATGAATAAATACTGGGTGTTCAGACAAAGGAACTATTATTCCCAGCTTGGCTCAACAAAGAGAGCTCCTATCGGGCTGTTTGATCTATGAGAATGCGGGGGGGGGGGCAACTTTTGAAACAGAAAATCACATCCTCCCTTTAAAAATGCTCTTCTATGTCTTTTTCCTCTTGTTCAAGTGGGCACACATGGTTTCTATGATCACGCTGTAGTCCTTACTTACACCTCTTCCAAAGTAAGCACTTAATCAATGGCCCAGCTCGTGGGGAAGGATTCTCAAGTACTTAAGGAACGGGAGGCACCACCAACTGCTCAAGCAGCATGGCATGGATTGATGGATTGATGCCAGACGGCGGCAGGTGGCTGTTTTCACATAGCAGCCCCAGGCAAATGAAAGAGGTGTGTGCAGACCATTCTCCCCAGAGGGTGTTCCTTTCTCTACAGCTGAAAGGGCAATGAATTGATCCAAAACAGGACCAACAGTTTGAAAGAATTATGACAGATCACTCAAGCACCCTTAAGTTTATCTGGATCAAGACGCGTAAGCACCCTCCAGTGTTGGCAAGGTGTGACCCCTGTAGAGGCTGAAAGAGGGGGAGCTGAGCTAACAGGACCATCACATTCCTTAGATGCATGAAATAGATCCAAATTAAAAGGAAATAACGTTTGCACTGGTCACATCTTTCTAACCTTAAACTATGATTGAAACTACTCTAAGTATGACGCAAACAAAAGTATCTCCCAGGTTATAAACACCTAATTTTTGATGGCCCATAAATATCAATGATTGGTTGGGTACTAGTTTCCCTCAAATATCCTTGCTCCCCTCTTCACACATGCTCTTCTCAGAAAACACCCAGGGTGTCCTGGGCCACTGACTCACCATTGCCGCCTTGATTACAAATGGAGCATGGTGGACTCAGTGGCTTGGACAACAATGCTTCCTTCCCCTCTTTTTACAGCTCAGTCAATTCAAGCTTGGTTAAACCTGATCTCATATCCTATTTAACTTCCTTCTTTCCCTAAATCTTCCAATTCCTGCCAAATTAGATAAGAAAAAAGTTTAATGTTAGATTTTCTACCAAGAGTTTGAGGCTATGGAATTAAACAAGGAATAGTACTGTGTCTGGCCCTAACTGAGTTTAATATCTATCGTAGAAAATCATTTCTCTCTATGGACATCTATCTATCTATATACTCAACATGAAATGAAACAAAGTGGGGTAACGCTGATCTGACTCAAAAGAAAGTTATCATAAGGAAAAGTCAGTTTTACACATTTCTTTCATTTATTTTTTCTCTCTCTCTTCCTCCACCTCTCTCTCTCTCTCTCTCTTTTTTTTGCACCATTTTACAGCATCTGGTCTGTTGATACGCTTTTGCCTTATTTATATGACTCTGTTCTATTTTCTAGTTACACACTGGGATGGAAAATGCGTGCATGCTGGGTGGCGGCCTCTTTGTCTCCCATTTGCCTTTTCCCGTTCCCTGTGAAATGAGATATCCACAAGAAAGGGCTAAAATCACAGCACGTGTTAGCGAATGCACAGAGTGGCCTGTAATCTCGCTCTCCTTCTGTGCTTCCATTTCCTGACTACGGAACATATCAGCGAGCGTTTTTTTCTGCAGCGCTGGCAGGATCAAAAGTCAGGCAGAGACGGCCCAGGTTCCATTTCTATTACGAAATAATCGTCGTATCTGCATGATAATACACACATATATGCCTGCGGAATTATCTGCCTCCTAAGCATCCATTCACGCCCCGGAGAAGATGACGAACGTGCCAGATGCGTCCCGGTCGCGGTGAGCGCACGAGACGGGCAGAGCAGGGCAGCTCGCCAGCTGTTTGGGTGGCTCTGTCAGCAGAATGCGTCATCTCAGCGACTCCTGCCGTACCAGCCCTGATACCAGGTCTAACCGTCCCGCTGGAAGAAGGCCAGAGGCCCTCCACTAAGATTTAGGCCCATTTTTCATCTTCTGGCAACAGTGCATTTCCTCTCTTACACCCTCACCCAGCCAGGCCATTACTGTGTCTCCCCAGGAGTGCTACGGAGTGCTGTTCTGCGGCTAGGGCTCCTGTTTTATACTTTACATTTGGTCCTTGAAATATTTACCAAAACGTGTTACTGGCCTCGGGCCAGGTCTTAGCCTAGAAACCAGATAATCTACTTTCCCCAGAATGAATAGCATTCAGCTATTCCTGAGCTCCCGAAAGCCAGCAAGCCCTCCAAAATTAAACACTCGCAAAGCTTTTTGCCAGCAAACCGGGGTTTGAAATCGGCGCGGGAAGGGGAGGGGAATGAGAGGAAACGCTCCGCTCTGGGGCGAGCAGTGTGCACGTTCTCGCTCCCCCGTGCAGCAGCGGGCAGAGCACCGGCGGCCTCAGTGGACCCCAGACCACGCCGGAGCCACGTGACGAGGCCCGGGGTGGCGGGTGGCTAGGAGTCTGCGCGGCTGGCGTTGCCAGGCAGTGGCCAGCGCGGGCGCTGGGCCCCTCCTTCAGCAGCCTTTGTGTCCTTGCGCTAGACTGAGCTGCCTTAGACTCGGGATCAGACCGCCCCCGCTGTCCTATTGTCTTAACAAGCAGTGCTGGGGTCGGGTCAGGGGAGCCGAGGGGAGTGCTGATCTGAAGTTTTCCATAGAACCCCCATCCGGGCTTTCCCGGGATGGATCCCAGACAGCATCGTGCCCAGTCTACCTGACGGGGCTGCTTGTCTAAGGGGCGCACCAGGCAGCTGATAAAAGAAGCTGCGTGGTACAGGAAGGAGGGAGGTGTATTTGTTTTGCATTCTGCAGTGTGGCTTATGTTAACTGTCTGGGGGACCAAGGCACGCACACCACAGTTGCTCCCTTGTGCTGTGTCATGAGGCCCAAATGATGAATTTTTTTCACTAACTTGGCCTGATTTGGATTAGGACACCTGGGTGTGTGTTTGTGTGTTTCTCTGCCACCTCTGGCGGTCGGCTCAGGGCAGGGGACCAGGCCATGGCGAGAGGCAGTGTCTTGGTCAGAGACTGGAAATTTCTAGTTTCAGCTTATATCTGTTTTTATGGCCATTTTGATTTGCGTTACTGGCTGGGCTTTCTACGAGCCTGAAATGCATGCAACCCGTCAGTGAAACCTCAGAAAGATTGAATCTAATTCATTCTGAAACTGGTTGTATTTTTCACTCTAACAATAAATCTAACAAATTCAAGGACACTTTTTGAATTCAAGAATTTTCCTTCCCTCTTTTTTGATGTTGGTCAACGAAACCCACCATTGTAGAGACCTCAGGCATTTTTATGTATATTGGGCCATTCCTTCTATCTTAGTTTGCTAACCGTATTGGGCTAATGTTCCCCCAAATGTTTCCCAAAGAATTGGACATCATTGGGTCAAACGAGTTGTCTACAGGCACACCTCGCTTTACTGCACTTCGCAGATATTGCCTTTTTACAAGTTCAATGTTTGTGGCAACTTTGAGTAGGACAAAGTCTATAGGTGCCCGTTCTCCAAGGGTGCTGGCTTACTATGTGTCTGTGTCACATTTTGATAATTCGCAAAATATTTCAAAACTTTTCATTATGTTTGTGATGGTGATCAGTGATCTTGGATGTTATTACTACAAATCTCTGAAGGCTCAGGTAATGGTTAGCATTTTTTAGCAATAAAGTATTTTTAAACTAAAGTATGTACATTATCTTTTTTAGACATAATGTTATTGCACACTTAGTAGACCATAGGGTAATGTAAACGTAACTTTTATATGCACTGGAAACCAACAGATTCAGGAGACTCACTTTCTTGCCATATTTGCTTTATTGTGGTGGTCTGGAACTGAACCTGCAATATCTCTGGGATATGCCTGTAAATGCATTTTTCTCATTAAATTCCAATTTTTCCAAAACCAGTACCTTATTATATGATAAACATTAAATGTTGAGATGAACAGCTGCAAATGCAAATTAGCCCAGTTAGGGGATGTTTACGTTTAGAATTGTATGAAAACAACATCTGTGAAGGTTGAGGAAAAACTAGGTAAGAATAATTGACCTAAGATCAAAAGCATGCCAAAGACTAAAGCATTATTTCTCTGAAAGAAGTTATTTGGAAAAACTCAAAACATCTGGTTTATATTAGAAAATATAAGCGTAGAAAGAGTAGCGGTCTTTGAGACATCAACTTTTATATTTCTGGAATTTTATAATCGCTCTGTCCCTATTTCTTTAAAAATAAAATGAAACTTCTGTTTTACTGTTTATGTTTGTTTCAGCTGGGGAGGGGCAGTGGCGTGAGGCTGGCAGGGGGTGGTCATGCCACCGATGATATTAAAGGAGACCCATGTGATTGCTTTCTTTACTTTTCATATCTCAAGTCCCTGGCTGTTCAATTTAGTTCCTGAGGTGCTGACAGCTGGTAATACGCTAAACTGCAAGCCACCTTCCCCAAGTTATTGATATTTCCTAACTGAGGTTTAATGGTGTGACTTGGCTTAGGTGAAAACGTGCCAAGGTCTTGGGTCTCCTGTGTTTCATCCAGGTTTGTTATAGTTCCAGAAACATACTGCCAGGGGCTAGAAACCACGGTGCTGCCTGGTCCTTGCAAGGCAAATGGATATCAATTACCTATTGCTTGCAGAATACCTCTACACAGACCAACAAAGGGACCCAGCAGTGATTCTTTCTTTTGGGCTGTTTATTTGTCCTGTTGACAGAAGCTGGTGAGTCTAAGAGATTGAAAATATCCAATCTGCAAAATGAACAGTGCTTACATTATAGAAGATCGTTCTAATTTATTTTAGCAAAAAGCCATTAGGAAAAGGAAAAAAAAGTCAGTGTATCTGGTACCAGATAGTAGTGATGGTTGCACGACAATGTGAAGGTACTAAATGTCACTAATTGTGAATTTCATGTTATGTGTATTTTACCAAAATAAAAATGAGAGTCAATAGAAAAAGTTTATCTTACTCTAGTGACCGAGAATGTTAATGTTGACTATCATTGTAGCTATGTGATTTCCAATGAGGTGGCGGGAACAGCAAGGGTGTAATATTCCAAACCTGGAGTTGTTTATTGCTGGCACTAACTTTTATCAATGGCAAGTGGCAGATGATTTGAATATTCTTCTTAGTATAGTAGTTTCTTAGCAATGAGGCTTTAACAGTTGTGGTGATCACTGTCTGTAAGAAAAACAGCATAAGGTCTATAATTTATAGTCATTTGTCATTTGGAGGAGATAAAAAAAACCAACAACACAAGTTGCCAGGCTCATTGGCTGCCAGTATCCCTCCTGGTTACCTGCTCCCAGCACACGTATAGTAACGTTCATGACGTGATTCAAAACTTTGTTCCTTTGAATGAAACGGTCATTAAGTAAGAGAAAAAGTTAAGTAAAGATAGAAAATGTAGTTAATCCACGGAGAGTTGGTCAACACGTAGCTGTCGACAGAGACGCAATGAAGGAGGAATTAAGAGGTAGATGAACATTTCTGAGTTCTACCATTTGGGATTCATCTGGTTCCCAGTCCTTCTTCCCCTTGTGAATATCAGGGATATCGTAGCATCTATTTTATCCAATACATCAGAACCATAACGAATGAACTGAAAACCACGGATTGCCTTCCTAAAATAACATGGTTTCATTTAAATTAAAGATATGTTTGTGGAGCGTGTACTGTCTGCAAGGCATTGTGTTAGATATTATGGGAGAATATGGAGATGAGTATGGCACAGACTCTGTCCTCAGAAGACTAGAAATATCATAGAAAAGACAGGTGCCTGAAGGACAATCACACTCTAATAAAAGCAAGTATTAAATGCTGAAAGTGAAAGTGGCCTGGAGATTCACAAAGGAGAGAGAAAGTGCGGCAAGAGCTAGCTATTTTTTGTGAAGTTGTGGTGTGTGTGTTTGGTCCTTTTATAAAGGAGGTGGTTTGGGAAGAATGGGTAAGAATTTAGCTAACTGAGAAAGCATTTTAGGTGGCAGAATTGAAATAAGGCCAAGGCACAGAATAGGAAATGCCCAGGTGTTGGGAAAATGCTATAATTTTAGTTTGGCTGGAAGTAGGTTGTCTGTAGGAGATCAGTAAGAGTTAAGATTAGAAATGTAGATTGGTCCTAAATGTCAGGACGAGGCATGTTGTATTTAATCCAGAAAGCACTGGGAAGACACTGACAGTTTCTGAGGAGGCAGTGAAATGATCCAAGTCATGCTTCACTGATAGTGGGGACGGAACTGGGATGGTTTGGGAAGAGACCTGCAGGGTGGAAGCTGGTAGAATGCCCTGTGAAGAAGAGAGAACAGAAGGAGTGGGGACCTGGGCCAGGCTGGTGGCAACAGGGAAAAAAAGAGAAGAGGCAGAATCTACATTTGATTTGGCAGCTAATCGGGTACAGGTGGATTAAAGAGAGTTCTGGAAAGATGGCAACTTGAGTGTGTCCAGGCTTCCTGGCCTGAGCCAAGGCTTGCAGAAGCCAGCAGGCACGCCAGGCTGGAGGGTGTGAGGACGGCCCCATCCCTGGCGGATTCCGAGGTTGATGGAGGATTTCTCCTCTGTGTGCTTGACAAGAGCCTGGGATCAGTGGGAAGAGCCTACGTGAGGCAAATAGAGTAAATTGTATCTTGGTCTGCAGAGATAAGGGTGTCTTGTTGTTGGTATAAACAAAAGGGAGGACTTCCAGCTTTCAGGCTGGCTTGTAAAAAGTTTGGAAGTCATTACTCCCATCTTCACAGCAAGAGAAAGACTTAAGAAACTGAAAAGCAGCAACTCTTATTAGATCCATCAGAGACCGAGGTCACAGGGCAAACCACTGCCCCCCCAATTAGAGATACAGATAGGCAGATACAGAGAATCACAGTTTATTGGAGTAGAGGTACCAGAGCAGAAACCTCCATGGGAATCAGCACCAGGTTCCTTTTACCCAGTACATCATACCCAGCTTTCAGCAAAAAATTACAAGACATACCAAAAGACATGAAGCAGAGTTTGAGGAGACAGAGAAAGCATCAGAACCGGTCTCAGATACGGCAGAGACATTGGAATTATCAGACTGGGAATTTAAAACAGCTATGATTAATAGGCTAAGGGCTCTAATTCAAAAAGTGGACAACGTGCAAGAAGAGATGGATAATATAAACTGGGATATGGAAACTCTAAGAACCAAAAGGAAGGCTAGTGATAAAAAAACCTCTGTATGGGGCTTCCCTGGTGGCGCAGTGGTTGGGAGTCCGCCTGCTGATGCGGGGGACACGGGTTCGGGCCCTGGTCTGGGAGGATCCCACATGCCACTGGAGCAACTAGGCCCGTGAGCCACAACTACTAAGCCTGAGCATCTGGAGCCTGTGCTCTGCAACAAGAGAGGCCGCGACAGTGAGAGGCCGCGTACCGCAAAAAAAAAAAAAAAAAATCATTCATGTTTGTCTGAAATTCTGGTCACTTTTTGCACAAGTATATCCCGAATATTGCACTTAACTTATACTAAAAGAATATTTATTGTTTATCTGAAACTAAAATTTAACTGGGTGTCCTCTGTTTTATCTAGTAAAGCTATCCTAGACCATAATCCAAAGCAATATTTCTTGAACAGCTAAATAAGATTATTTATTATTAAGATTATTCAGGAAAAGGGCTATATTTTTCAACTTAGCAATTCAAAATATTATTCAAATATAGCACCTATTTTTTAAGCAGCAAACACCTTCTAGAATTTTTAATTCCTATGCCCTTTTAATTATTTAAATATTTCCATATTTTCAAGACCTTGATCCTGCCTTCCATGGTTATTTTCTAGACTATCAGCTCCAAGGTTGTCAGGGAAGTGCTGTAATCATAACAGTAAAAGCAAATTATATTTGCGTGGTGTTTTAACTTCTGTATCCATCTAACACTCACCAGAGTGAAGCAGGTAATATGCCCATTTCATAAATGAGGTCCAAAGTTATCGTGTGCTCATTGATGGTTGCTGTGTTAGCACGCTGCTATTGAAAAGAAGCAGTATAAGGTCAAGGGCTAATCTAACAAGGACAGACTGACCATGAGCCCAAAGTGCCGACCACAAGGAAGCCAGGTCTGAGAGTCAAAAGCAAAGGAAGGCAGGTGGGTTTTGTAATCGATCTCAAGGCGGCTCCCTTCCATGTGAGAAGTGAAATATTTGATAACACTTGTCAAAAGATGTTAAATTAGAATATTTGCCTCAGACACTAATATCTAAAGACAGAAAATGCCAAAGTGAGTTGAGAAAGACACCCAAGATTGCTTTTTAAGGAAACAACCAAGAAAGAGTTACATGACTCTTCGGTTCCTTACCCAAATCATGCATATAAAAGAGATTAGACATTTGGAGGAAGTTTTGAACTTGATTTCCTTGGTGAAAGCTATTCTGTGGCTTTTTCACCCCACCCCTCATGGAGATGGAGGGCTAGGTAGGGGTGGAGTGTGTCATCCCCGAGGCTCAGGGTGACCGCCTTCCCTGTCTTTATTGTTTGACCTCCACCCTCCAGCCCTGGAAATTGAGAGGGAAAGAAAGCTGGTCCAGAGAGCTGCTCTGGGGCAGGACAAAGGAGAGTGGAGCTGACCTGCACTCATTTGTTGGGGCCAAGGGGACAAGAGTGTTTCCTGCAAAACAGATGTGGACTACACAGGGGAGAGCCAGCCTGAAGCCATGCGGGGTCTCGGAAGAGCAGTGGCACACCAACGGAGAATCTGTGTGCAGTGGAAAACCGAGACCCACGTGGGGGCCACATGGGGGCATTAGCTGGAAGAGGAAAGTGCATGGCCTACCACATGGGTGTCACAGTTGGGTTCTTGCAGAAATCCTCAAGAAGAACCATGAGGGAGTCAGTTCTAGAATTTGCCATGTCCAGAGGGCTCAAAGCCAGCTTATGATCTTACTGGTCAAGTTAGAACATTCTGTTTCCTTTTCCCAGATCCTTTCTCAGGCTCCAACTCAGAGGAGCATTTGGTAGGCGCTCTGGGTGGGGGTGTGGGTACGGGCAGTTATAGAAGAGGAGAAGCTGACCTTGGGTAGCGTGCCTGTGATATGCCCACCTGGACGAAGTGAGAGAAATCTCAGCAGATCTCAGCAGGGAATGAAGATGGAAGACATTCTCATTTCTGATTTGACTCATGTAAGATGACCAGGAATTTCTATTAGGAAGGAATGACCAGTGCAGTCACAGAGCCTGCTGGCATTTTTATCGAGCTATGGAGGGGAAAGGCTCCCCTCTACCCTAATTTTAAAATGACATTGGGGACTTGCCTGGTGGTGCAGTGGTTAAGAATCCGCCTGCCAATGCAGGGTACACGGGTTCGAGCCCTGGTCCGGGAAGATCCCACATGCCGCGGAGCAACTAAGCCCGTGCGCCACAACTACTGAGCCCGTGTGCCGCAACTACTGAAGCCTGGGCTCTAGAGCCCGTGCTCTGCAACAAGAGAAGCCACCGCAGTGAGAAGCCCGTGCTCCACAACAAGAGAAGCCACCGCAATGAGAAGCCCGTGCACCGCAACAAAGAGTAGCCCCTGCTCACCGCAACTAGAGAAAGCCCGCACACAGCAACGAAGACCCAACGCAGCCAAAAATAAATAAATAATTTTTTAAAAAATGACGTTGGGAGAATTTTTTAGTTTTATCTTGAGTCTGGTTTATACTTTAAAACTATGCAATATGTTGAAATTATTAATCTTCATAATAAAATGAACCCTCATGAACCCACCATTTGACCAAAGAAACAGAAGATGCCTCAAATCCTGAAGTTCCCTGTAGACCCTGCTGCCCCACCCCCGCCCATCCTTCACTCTGCTACCAGTTGATCAATACCCTGATATTTGGTTTATTTTCATTACTTTCTTTTCTTTACAATTGTTTCATATGTGAGTATTCTATAATGTGTTGCTTGATTTGAACTTTATTAAATGGTATCGAACTATATGTATGTATTTTTCTATGACTTGCTTATTTCACCTGCTACTAAGCTACTAAGATTCGTCCACATTGAAGCACGTAGCTATAATTTCTTCACATTCACTGCTGTATGGTAGTCCATTGTGTGAATACATAACAACGTATTTATCGATTTTCCTGTCAAGAGATGCTTGGCTTATTGGCATTTTTGCCATTATATACTACACTGTCTTAAACATGTTTAAAGGGGCCCATTTGCAAGAGTTCACTTAGGGTATATATGTAGGAGTGGGATTGCTGGGCTGTGTGGTATCACTTTTTAATTTTTACCAAACTGTTTTCCAAAGTAGTTGATTGCCACTTTTTCAGTGTCCACCTTGCCAGCAGTGGGGGCCTAACGCAGGAAAGAAAGTCCTTGATGCCATTAATTTCAAAAGAAATTATTAAAAATTTTCCAGGAAGCAGATTCCACAGCTTCATAAACCTTCCTGATGCTCATTTGGGGTCCTATGAGGAAGTTGTCCCTAATACCTCCTGCTGTAATTTGAGCACCTCCTTCCTTTTAAAATTATTCTCTATTTCTTAGTCATGAGCATCGTCTGGACAGTCCAGTTTTTACTTTTTAGCACTCATTCTGACTTTTCCTGTAAGGAGATATATCACAGTTGAAAGGTCTTTCAGATAATATCGTGTTCTAGTGTATAACTTGAAATTTAAAGACCTGACCTACCTTAAATCCACATTTAAGAGCGGTGAATGATTGCATTCTGTGTATGTGGTGCTTTGTAACGTAGGTAGCCAAACGCATCCTTCAGAAGTTACGTTTTCCTCCCTGTATTAATTATGCTGTCTGAGCAATCTGTGGCAGAGGCTGAATAATGGCCCACAGGTTTTTGAGAATGTCATTCCAGCAGAAACACTGACACTGGGATGGAAAGGGACAGAAAGAAGATGAAACAAAATAAGGCTGGTGGGCTCCCCAAATTCCACAGGTAGGAGACAGGCTGATAAAAGTACTCAGCTGCAAACATGCAGTACTCTTCAAGAAAAAGGATGAGGGACTTCCCTGGTGGTCTAGTGGGTAAGACTCCACACCCCCAATGCAGGGGCCCCGGGTTTGATCCCTGGTCGGGGAACTAGATCCCGCCTGCTGCAACTAAGACCTGGCACTGCATACATAAATAAATATTAAGAAAGAAAGAGAGAGAGAGAGAGGGAGGGAGGGAGGGAGGAAGAAAAGGAAGGAAGGAAGGAAGGAAGGAAGGAAGGAAGGAAGGAAGGAAGGAAGAAAGAAAAGAAAAGAAAGAAAAAGAATGGCTTCGAGGGTGAAGCTGGGGGCTGAGCCACAGAGACTCATTCCCGGGTCCCAAAATGTAATGGATTTTGCCTCGTTGCATACTGTTGAGACCCACATGCTCCCTTTCTCCTTTCATTTTTACCCCTTTTGAATGGCATGCCTATAACTTATCCCATCCCAATGATGCATGTCCCATCATTGTTTTTTTGGAACATGTAACTCATTTTCTAATTTCACTAGTCCGCAGGAAGAGAGAACTTCTTCTTTAGGATGGATTATATTGGGAGCTGCTGAGACTTGGATGAGATTTTGGACTTGAAACTGTGATGGGTTAAGACCTTTGGGAACCTTGGGATGGGGTTAATGCAGTTTGCATGTGGGATGCGTGTGAATCTTTGGGGGCCAGAGGGTGGACTGTGAAAGGCTGAGTAATGACCCCCTAAATATGTTCAGGCCCTCATCCCCAAAACCTGTGACTGTTACTCTACCTGGCAAAAGCACCTTTGCAGATGTGATTTGGTTAAGGATCTTGACATGGGAGATTATCCTGGATTATCCAAGTGGGCCTGATAATCACAAACATCCTTATAAGAGGGATGTAGGAGGCGTCAGAGACAGAGGAGAAGGCCACGTGAAGCAGATTGGATTGGATGTGGCCATTAGCCAAGGAATGTCAGCAGCCTCTGAGACAGGCTAGGACCTGGGACCTGGGACCCTTTGCTGCAGTGCTTGCACCTGGACAAATGTCTCCTCCAGCAACAGAATACAAAGAAACTATAAGGGACTAAAAATAACCGTGTACGTGCCCAGTAAGGGCAAATTATGGGTAATAAGATACAAAAAGAAGAGCCTGGAGCAAAAGCCGGGTACTGCTCACGCCTGCTGCACACAACACCACCAAAGGGGTGAGCAAACCACCTAAGCCCCCCTCCGGCTGACCCTGGACTTGCCCCTATATAAGGAACCAGCTTGCCACTGCCTCGGGGAGAGAGCGAGTGAGCAGGGGAACGGGCTGCTTGTTCTCGCTCCCCGCTGCTGCAGCGGGAGCCCCAGTAAAGCCTTGCCTGAATTTCTTGTCTGGCCTCTGATCACTTTCTGTTGATTAAGGAGGTCAAGAACTCTGGTCGGTAACACCTCTAGAAGGTAAAAGAGGGAAGGAACAGATTCTCCTCTGGAGTCTCTGGAAATAACCAGCTTCTGCTGAGACCTTGATTTCGACCCCATGAGACTCATTTTACTCTTCTGACCTCCAGAACTGTAAGTGATACACGTGTGTTGTTTTAAGGCATGAAGTTTGTGGGAATTTGTTATGGAGCCGCAGTAGGAAACGAATACACTCTCTGCTGGGCCAGGGTCCTTCAGTGCTCTTGTAAATGCAAGAACGTCAGCAAGAGCAGTTGTATGAAAAGGAGTGAGGGAGGGGACATTTTTCCTAGGAGGACTGTTTATGTCATTATAATTGGTGAATTTTCTTTTTCTCAAACAAAACAACATCTTTAAATGCACTACAAAGAGGCAACTAAATTATTACGTCTTTCATAAAACAGAAGTTCTATAATTTAGCAGCTACGACCTGGGGTACAATATTTCCGCTTTTACTAAATATCGGAACTAATTCCATTTTTAAAATCCTCTCTCTAGAAGACCTAAGGCCTCTTAGGAAAGAAACTAACAATAACGCATAACATTATTTTTGCCAAAATGAAAGCAAGATCACGTTATTGATATTCTTATGAAATCCTAATAGGGAAAAATGCCATGGTTAAAGCGCGAGAGGTGTTTTTTTTTTGTTTGTTTGTTTTTTGCGGTACGCCGGCCTCTCACTGTTGTGGCCTCTCCCGTTGCGGCTCCGGACGCGCAGGCTCAGCGGCCATGGCTCACGGGCCCAGCCGCTCCGCGGCATGTGGGATCTTCCCGGACCGGGGCACGAACCCATGTCTCCTGCATCGGCAGGCGGACTCCCAACCACTGCGCCACCAGGGAAGCCTGCGCGAGGTGTTTTTGATGGCACTGGTTATTTAGGACAGGTTTGGGCAGATCTGGCAAAACATTGAAGTAAAATGTATGTGCTTTCGATTTTAGGAAGAACATTCTTTAGACTGAGGTCTTTGTTCGCATGTGTTCTTGCTTCTTTTGACTGATCAGAGATGCACGCGTACAACATTTAATTCATTTACATTTAACGTATGGATGCAGATTCTTTCACTGGAAAAGATTTGCAGATGGAAAAGTTTGAAGATTCTATTTAGACAGCTAGCTTATTAGGTGGCATTTTTTCTCTTAGCATTTGAGCTTTTTTGACTAAGTACCAGTTTGCTCTGATGGTACCTGTATCAGTCACAGACCAGTCAGGAAACCGGATGTGTGGGTTACGCATGTGATGAAAGATCTGACATCTAGTCAAGGGCAGTGGGGAGACCCACTGGTCCGCAAGAGTAGGAGGCTACCCCTGCCTTAGTTCCAGAGGCCAAGGGGCAGGCGTGGTGGATAGTTTCTGCTGCTGCTCCTGTAACAAATTCCCCTACGCTAAGTGGCTTAGGATGACACAGATTTATTGCCTTGCAGTTCTGTAATTCAGAGGTCCACAGTGGGTCTCCGTGGGCTAAAATCAAGGTGTCACCAGGGCCTTCCTGGAGGCTCTGGAGGAGGACCTGTTTCCTGGAGGCTGCCCACATTCCTTGGATACTGAGTCCCACCCTCCATCTTCAAAGCCAGCAATGGCGGGTCCTTCTCCCATCACCTCACTCAAACATCACTTTTCTGCCACGTCTTCCACATTTAAGGACCCTTGTGACTACACTGGGTCCACCGAGACAATCCAGGGTAATTTCCCTATTTGGGATCAGCTTATTGACAACCTTAATCCCTCTTGGCCTTCTACTGTAACATAGTCACAATTTGGGGAAACTGGGACGTGAACATCTTTGGAAGCCATTATTTTGCTTCCCCCAAGGGGTGTTACTGGGGCTGGCAGCCAGGGCGATATGGTGGGAGCTGGACCACCGCGCGAGCTATGATCGTGGATGGAGAGGCGTGGACAAGACACATCCCTCACAGTGTGAGGCGGGGAGAAAGAAATCCCTTGTCTCCTCCCTGCAAAATGGGAAGTCTTCCCCAAGTAAGCGTCTTGTACTGAATGTCCAACTTCTCGTTTTTCCTTTCCTTTTCTTTTTTTTTTTTTAAATGTGGACTCTCAGAAACCTTTTTATTAGGAGCAGGAGAGTATATCGTTCTTCTGTTTATACTTTACGGTGTATGTGACAACTATACACAACTTTCTGAAGTGCACCAGTGTGATGGAAAAAAGGCTAAAATCCTATTGAAGTCGCCACACTGACCCCATACAAATCCTTTCCTTAAGTCAGGTGAGGGTCTGAGTTCTTTGTGTGGGAAAAATCATGTGATTAGAGCCGGTGTCCCTTGGCGTTTTTCATAACAAAGGATAGTGTGATGATTTGTAATCCAGCCTCTATTCCTGTAGAACTCTTCCTGGGCACAGGCCGAACGAGGTGAGTTTGGGTGAGTTAGCTTATTCAAGTTGCCCCAAATACTGGGAAAAAATAGCTCATTATAATGTGCTTGCTAATTTCAAAACAAGTCTTTTTTATGTCACTCTGCAGAAATCTACAGCAAATGGGATTTAAAGGATTACTGCATGAAGGAAATGTCAATGCTGAATCTATGGACAGTCTCTTTAGTACCGCGTGTCACAAATTAAAAGCACGCACCGGGGAGAAGGTGAAGGAAGAAATAGTGAGGCACCTGGCCTATCTCGGTTTACCTTTCTTTCTGGAGCACACTTGCTTGGTTGCTCTTTTCTTGGGGCCCTTTCCCCTCCAGCAAGAAATCACCACGTTTATCTGCCATGGTTCGGTTTTCTCGGGCTACCTTAGCAATGCTGTTTCAGCAGCTGGCTGCTATGCCAGCATCAGGTGTCACAGCCACTGGGGTGACTGGGTGAATGGCCGTGCGTTTTCCCTGGAGAAGGAGGGACAGACAGGCCAGCTTTTGTCTCTGCCAGGAGAGCTCTGCTTGTGAAACTCCGTCCCAGTCAGTGTGCCTGGGAGCATGGGGTGCCAGTCATTTGGCCATCGCTTCTTCTCTGCTTGACCACCCACTCTGTGCACAGCCATGCACTTCTTTGAGGGAAGGAAAATGCATCTTTCTTTTCTTGCTTTCATTCTGAACCCATGTTTGGTTTGAATTCTAGAGTCAGAACTTTTTTTTAAATAAATTTATTTATGGCTGCGTTTGGATCTTCGTTGCTGTGCGTGGGCTTTTCTCTAGTTGCGGTGAGCGGGGCTCCTCTTCGTTGTGGTGCGCGGGCTTCTCATCGCGGTAGCTTCTCTTGTTGCAGAGCACGGGCTCTAGGCGCTTGGGCTTCAGTAGTTGTGGCACGTGGGCTCAGTAGCTGTGGCTCGCGGGCTCTAGAGCGCAGGCTCAGTAGTTGTGGCGCATAGGCTTAGTTGCTCCGCAGCATTTGGGAGCTTCCCGGACCAGGGCTCGAACCCGTGTACCCTGCATTGTTAGGCAGATTCTTAACCACTGTGTCACCAGGGAAGCCGAGAAGTCAGAACTTTAAATAGACCCTCCTCTGCTGGAATTTCCTGTGGGTCCAGCAATCTTCTGCTCTGAGATATCTGTGTCAGAAGTGGGAGAGGGGAGTGAATTAGGGTGGACCTTAATCCAACATGACTGGTGTCTTTATAAGAAGAGGAGATTAGACACAGACACAGAGGGAAGACCACGTGAGGACGCAGGGCGAGGGCTGCCAACTGTAAGCAAAAGAGAGAGGCCTCAGAAGAAGACAACCCTGCTGACACCTTGATCTCAGACTTCCAGCCTCCAGAACCATGAGGAAGTAGATTTCTGTCGTTTTAATCCCCCAGCCTGTGGTATTTAGTTATGGCAGCCTTAGCAAAGCAATACAGTAACTTTCCCAAGGCTATACACGGGGCAAACCTGACTACAGAACCCACATTTTCAGTGTAAACCTCATAGTTTTTCTATAAGTTCCAAGTAATACATTTAAGCATTAGTTAATATTCTGGAAGGACATGTTTTAAAATACTAGCTATGTCTCTCTGTTCCTATTTATAACATACTTACCAAATTTTGAAAATAGTCTCTCCCAGATCTGACTCTGTGCTACCCTGGTGTCCAGTTATGTCTAAGTGAGCCGTGAAAATTTCAAAACAACACTTACTCAATTTTTCTTTAATTAAAGGGAAAGAAACAACTATGCAAAACAGCTTTTGGTTTTTAGGGGCAGAAGACAGGTTTCAGGAAATCAAACAAACAATAAGGTTTGGAAATTCCCCAAAGAGTGGGGCTTTCTGACTCCAGAGCAGGGGCGGGCGGCCTCTCCAGAAGTGGAACACTTTTTATTTTCCCAAAGGATTGAGAGCCTGGGCATGGGGGAGGGCTGAGGGGTTGGGGGGAGTCTCCCCAGGGGAGGCCTCTGAGGTGTGGGCCTGTGTGGTGTCTTTTTCCCAACAGGAAGCCTGGGATAAAAATGGGATGAGCAGGTGGGGTGTGGACAGCCCTGACCTGGCCACCCCCCTGGGGAGCTACGTGACCCTACTGGTTGATCCTGATCTACTGGTTGGAAATGTTTGCCCTAGAGGATCTTACACAACAGAGTATTTTGAGTTTTCCAAAAGACTGACCATAATGGCAGTTGGAGACCTGCTCTCCCCATGCTCTCTGGCTTACTCTGGGGCTTTGCAGTAATATATCAACACAGAGACCCCAGGCATAGGGAGCGGAATGTTTGGTGTTTCAAGCAAGGCACATCTGGCTTTTCATTTTTAATACTTCAAGAAGTTTATTCCATTCCATATATATATTTAAAATATGTATAATATTTAAAAATATAACTTTAAAATATAATTGTATACTTTATTTATTTATTTTTATAAAAAGCAACGCTAGCCCACTTTCCTGGTTTCAGCTGTAGACAGTTCACGGCCTTTCTGAATTTTCACTGGGTTAGTGTAGGTTACTTCTTCACGGGTTTCTTTCTGAAATCTACGTGGGAAGGACAAGAGAACAGTAAACAACAGTTTTTGTTGCATTCATGTAGATTTGAGCAGAGGAAAAATAAAGGATTCAATACGTGGTCCAGGTAAAAAAATGTGACAGTGGTGGCTTGAGCTATGACCTTGCATAGAATCAATACGCTGCTTCCCTTTCTGTCAGGCAGAGCCTACTTCTATGCTTCTTTCTTTCTTTCCTTCAGTAAAGGCAGTTACCTAATAGTATTAAAATTTTAATTGATTATGCTGGATGTTCTGGAAATTGAAGCAGCCGGACTCAAACTCGCTCAACCCAGTTGCCCTCCAGCCGCCATTGAAGGTAAATGCGACAGCTGTAAACAGATGCTGCCACCTACAGGACAGAGCGGGGACGTGCGCAGCCACAGTCGCCCGTCCTCAGCCATTAATCTATATGACTTTTTCTTCTACCCACTTCCCAGTGTCATTCAAGAGATCAGAATCTGTATTTATTTGATATTTTAAATTTTCTTTTAGAATACAAAGCGAAGCTTCATATTCTGTAGGAAAAATTCTTCTTTATAATGAATCTTCAAATTCTGTAACACATTTATAATAAAGAGGATATAAATATTGAAAGAGGAGCCTTGAGAGAAGGATTTGTTCAACACAGTGTCTGAACCGGTAAGGCAGCCATTTCAAATTTTTCTTTATTTTTTTCCCCTCTTATATCAGAAGTGACTCAATAATGCTTTTCACTGTAAAATGCCATTTAAAAAGACTTAAATCATGGTTGGGACTTCCCTGGCGGTCCAGTGGTTAAGACTCTGCGCTTCCACTTCAGGGGGCACAGGTTCAACCCCTGGTGGGGGAACTGAGATCCCACATGCTGCTTGGTGCGGCCAAATAAATAAATAGACAAATAAATCTCTTAAAAAAAGATTTATTAAAAAATAAATGCAGTAGCCTTTGCTTGAGTTCAGGAAGTGGTCAGTGGACAGTGGCCAGCTAACTCCATCTCGGGTCAGTGCTATTAAAAAGCATGTCCTTCTATTGGATTAAACTGTGTTCGCCTCTTGAGCCTGGTCCCGTGCTTTGGAACGCCACAGAGAGAGCGGATTTTCTCTCTTCGCGCGTGTGAAGACGTCATCGCAGCTCCCTGCGCTTATCCTTCAGGCTGAAGACCTGCCTTCAGATCCTTGATCCCTACACCCTCCGCCCGCCCCCCGACCACCTGCTCCTCTGGCTGTGCCTGCTGGTCCTGCCTGGATTGCTGTACTTGAGCATCCGCGGCAAACCCCTGTGAAGCTGATGGACAGCATCACCTCCACTCTGCAAACCCTGCTTTCTATTCTGTCCAACTCGGACATCAACTTGACCAGCAAAGAGAGCACTTGGCGCAGCTGCAGCGCTCCGAGGCCGCTAGGTGGCCGTTTGGGAGAAGTGTGAGCGGGGTGATGTTTGACGAGCTCTCACAGTAGGCTGCCTTTTCACCCTCAGAAACTAGCAAGGACGGCGCTGGTTGCTATTTCGCTGCCCAGGGTTTCTAGCGCACGTGGCTTGTGCGTTTCCCTGGGTGGTGTGAGAGGAGGCCGTGCCCTGGAGGAAGATGAGAGGGTCCTCTGTGTGCAGTCTGTGCTCTGGGTGAAGCTGGAAGGGAGGCTGTGACTGTCTCAGGCATCCGAGTCTCTCCTTTTGCACCCAGCCCCTATATTTCGGAGAAACTCATCTTCATGCCTGAACTCAAGGTCATTTGTTCTCTCTTCTCTGTGGAAACCTGCGCTAGGTGGAGGGTGGGGTCCGCTATCGTTTATGTCATCCGGTGGACGTAATTCACAGGCTAAGTGCTCTCCTCTACTACCGGCAGTAGTTGTATTTTAAGTTTCCTCTCTAATTTGCAAAGGGTTTTGTCTTCTTCTTAAAGGAACTTCAAGAATCCATGACCACGTGGGAGGATGGTTTGGGAGCAGTGGATCTCCCTGATCTACCCCTAAGAGTTCTTCAAAAAGAGTCTGAAAAGAGCTCACAGTGTGAGGGTGAGAGCTGCCCTCTTGGTGGGCGGTAGTGCACAAACACCTCGGGGTGGGAGTGGAATCAGGCATTTACCCACGGTGATTATGAGCCCCCTGCTCGTGAGACAAGCTAGTTTGGTATAATCATGCAATCAGATTAAAGTCCCCGTTTAAGTTTTAAAATTTTTAAATGATTTGTATTTGAGTACTGGTCCTATGGTATGTCTGAGTTGTGGCTATTGTGGTATTGGGGTCAACTCAGACCAGCGTTTCTGCTGGAGCTTTTCATTATGCATAGTAACCCTCCTACTTTGTTCTTCTGTATCTTTCATCCAAAGCTCACATGCTCTCCAAACATCATTAACTCATTAATACTTGCAACCCTCCGGGGAGGTGGATCAGAGGCAAGGTGATTAGCCCATGTTCCAGACAGGGCCACAGAGGCACAGAGGATTTCAATAACTTCCCCAAGGTCGCAAGAGTCAGAGCTGCGTAGTGTCCCAACCCCAGTCTGCCTCTTCTCAGGAGTGAAAGCCAATAACAGCTGGATCTTGGGAACTGTCTCTACCTGCTTTTGAATATCGGTGTGGAGCAACACACTGAACATCTTGCCAAAAACAAAGCCAGAATATTTTCTTTCCTTGAAATGTAAAACCTGTGCTCCTTAAGGAAAAGAGATGTGTACATTAATCACCAAAATAAAATTGGGTATCACTTAGATAGAGCCCCAAAGTCCTCCAAGTCTTCTAATATAGACCCTTAAACTTTTCTTACATAGAATCAGGAAATTCCATTTGGCCAAGCAGAAATGAAACTTGAACTTCACAAGAGTTAGGATTCAGTTTGAAACTGAGAAGTACTGACATCTATCTTTTGAGTTTGACAGACAACCTTTTCTCCTTGGTGTCACTTGAATGCGGGCTGGTTTCACACGGACTTCATTGTAGTTTCAGTGGAGCCAGAAGAGGGGGCCACCGTGTGATCTGGGTGGGCACCAAAGGTGCTAGTTAATGTCAAGAGAGGCACTGAAAGCCTGGAACCTGGGGTCAAAGGGCTCCAGAGACTGGCTTGAAAGGCAGAGTAGCAAATTCAGTGGGAAACCATGAGCCTTCTTGGGCCATTGTCTTTATTTATGATTCATTTATTTATTCAACAAACATTCATCGAGTATCTATTGTACGCCAGTTGTTGTCTGGGTGCAAGCAGTTCTAAGATGAATAAGACATAATGCTCATATTACAGGAGTTCGCAGTCAAGGAGCAAAGATAAACAAACAACAGATAATTATTATATAAAATAATAAGTAATGGTAGAGACATTTACAAAGTCCGACTAAGGAAAATTAGCTTGAATGGCTCAGAGAAATCTTCCAAGAGGTGTTTCTTTCTTTCTTTTTTTTTTTTTTTGCGGTATGCGGGCCTCTCACTGTTGTGGCCTCTCCCGTTGCGGAGCACAGGCTCCGGACGCGCAGGCTCAGCAACCATGGCTCACGGGCCCAGCCGCTCTACGGCATGTGGGATCTTCCCGGACCGGGGCACGAACCCGCGTCCCCTGCATCGGCAGGCGGACTCTCAACCACTGCGCCACCAGGGAAGCCCCAAGAGGCGTTTCTTGACCATAAAGAGGATGTGTCTGAAGGATGAAGAGTTTGCTGAGGGCAGCAACGGAGCTAAACTTTCCAGGGTTATCCATTTGCTGAAGGTCTGTGATTAGGAGTGATAGCATCATTTACAGCAGCGGCAAGTGGGCACCGAATTCCTGATATACACAAGCCACACTCCTGGACTCCTGGGGAAGCAAAGACACTAGAAATGATTCTTGACCTCAGGCAAATTACAATCTGTTTGAGGAAACAGGAGATATGTTAGAGCCAATAGCAATAGAATGCGATGTCTAGTTAGTGCCACTTGAGGACCCAGATAATAAGCACAGTAGAAATCCAGAGAAAAGAGGGTGAACGTTGAAATGCTAGAATTAAGGATACTTATGGGGGAGATGGAAACTAAGTTGGGGCTAGGATGAGAACCTCTGATATTTAGTGAGAGGCATAGGAGAGATTTTAGGCAGAGGAAATAAAACGAAAATGATTGCGGTGGGGTTAGGTGGGGGCATATTGAGTGGACCAAACACAGGCCATTTGGTGAGGAGGCAGGAGAGATGGGACCCAAGCATAGACAGGTGGGGCAGGGCTTTCATGCTTATTGACTGTGATGCCGGCAGTGCCCCCTACCCCTCATGGTGCCAACACACCCAGCCACCACTGGAGCCCTTTACCTCAAGCTGTACCGTCAGACCTCACTTCAAAACTAGGAGGGGTGGGCTTTGATTTTGGAGAGCAGAGCATCCAAAGACTCTCGGGCAGGCAGGTCTAACGGGTAGGTTTAGGTTTGGTTGCCAGGGACTGAACACTCCAAGCAGAAGTGGCCTAAACAAGAAACACATTTTGTCCCCTCTCGTGTCAAAGTCTGCCAGCAGATTCTCCAGGAACAGCATGCAGACCCCCAGTCCCGCTCTCTCATCACTCCACCTTGCAAAGCTCCCACTGCCGAGACCAGGTTTTGTTTTCGTTTTTTTAGTTTTTGTGGGGTTTTTCCCCTCGAACTCCAAAGACTGTGTTTTTAATGAATATATACATTGCCTGGGATATAACTTTTCTAGTCCAGGAAACGCATTAAAAACATCCTCATGTTTTCTATGATCACATCACCTGTATTTGGCTCCAGTTTTCTTGTTTCATTTGGATTAGGCTAGGCTGTGCTGCAGTAACAAATGAGACCATTTTTAACAAATAACATTACTTTAGTGCTGCACTTAGGTATCAGAATGGGTTTACCTGATCACAATGGCTGGCAGATCACCCTGGAGACTTACACACAGGCAGTTAATTAATTGTTTTAAACTCAAAATGATAAATATCACTTTTAGTGACATTTCATGGTCAAAGCAAATCACATGGCCAAGCCAGATGTCAAGGGGTGAGGAATCATAACCCTCCACTGCATCTGGAAGGAGAGAACAAGCTGTCAGTGGACGGTGGTAGTGTCTCCACAAATCCAAGTTTTGAGCAAGATCAAGTGTTAAGTGGTTTAAGTGGGTGCTGCAGGAGAAGCCATATGTCCACTCCCCTGCCACCAGTAGGTGGGAAAAAGGTGCAGGCCACCCTTGAAGGAAAGGTTTTGCAAACTGCATACCCCACTCCTGCTTCTCTCCCATTTCCCAGAACTTGGTCATGTGACCACACCTAGCTACAGGGGAGGGTGGGAAGTGTTGTGTTTACCAGGCATCCATGTCCACAGCTGCCTAAGGAAGAACAGGGAAGTGTGTATTAAGGGACATACAGCAGTCTTTTTTCACCATGAGTAAAAGGACATTTTAAAAGAGATGATAAATATTGTGTTTTTGAAGACACAATACTTTGGTGGATTGAATGCTATTAATTACTCATGAGCCTCCAGTTTTGCTCAGGGCAACGGGAAAGCTAAGCCTGAAACAACGGGAGTCGCCCTCTGCTACCCCCTTTTACTCTCCAAAGTTCTTAGTCACCTTGAATCCCACTGCAGGTGTGCGGATGACAAAGGACAAGCCTATTTCATTCCTGACCAAAGGGGTCTCTTCTGAAGTGTTTCCTTAGAGTGACGGAATTTAACTGGAACGATAGACTTTTGAATAGTTTCATTAAGCAGGACAAGGACCTAAGGACCACGACAGTGACTACCATTGACAATGATCAGGACTCACAATGCATTGTGAGGGACCGATCTGTTGGATTGTTCATCGCTATTTCATTAATTGCTATTTTATCAGCCACTATTTTATGGCATAGGCAAAAAGGATACAAGTTAAGCAAATGGCTGGTCTAAATTCGTGAGTAAATTCCAGCACTAGAAATTACACCAGAACTTCAAATAGTATCCTAAAAATTTTTAGTATTTTGGAGAATTTACTTTGACTTTTCCACAAAAGCTTTAAATTTCAAGCCATGACTTATTTCTGTTAAATTGGTTTTTTTTCTTTTTTTTTCAGAAACAGAAAATTGTAATTCATATAATATACAATTCACCCATTTAAGTGTACGATCAATGGCTTTTAGTGTATTCACAGAGTTGTGTATCCATTATGACAATCAATCTTAGAACATTTTCATCACCCCCAAAGGAAACCTTATGTTGCTTAGCCATCACTCCCAATCTCCCATATGCTACCCCCTCCTCCAGCCTTAGGGAGACACCAAACTAAACTCTGTGATTTGCCTATTTTGAACATTTAATATAGATATATGGTCCTTTTTGACTGGAATCTTTCACTTAGCATAATGTTTTCAAGGTTCATCCATGTTGTCACCTGTACCTGTACTTCATTTCTTTTCATTGTGGAATAATATTTTATTGTATGTATATATCACATTTTGTTTGTCCATTCGTCAGTTGATAACCATGTGAGTTGTTTCCATGTTTTGGCTATTGTGAATGATACTTCTGTGAACATTTGTGTACAAATATTTGTGCACACATATGTTTTCATGTCTCTTCAACATATACCTAAGGAGTGGAATTGCTGGGTCACATGGTAGCATGACCGTATGTTTAAACATTTGAGGAACTGCCAGATTGTTTTCCAAAGTGGCTGCACCATTTTGCATGTAGAGTATGAGGGTTCCAATTTCTACATATCTTCACCAACACTTTTTGATTCTTGCCATCCTAGTGCATGTAAAGTGGAATCTCACCGTGGTTTTGATTTGCATTTCCCTGATGGCTAATACTGTTCATAGTCTTTTTATGTGCTTAGGCTTAGGTATCAGAATGGGTTTACCTGATCATAATGGCTGGCAGATCACCCTGGAGACTTACACACAGGCAGTTAATTAATTGTTTTAAACTCAAAATGATAAATATCACTTTTAGTGACATTTCATGGTCATTAGCCATTTGCACATCTTCTTTGGAAAAATGTCTATCTGGATCCTTTGCTGTCTTTTAAACAACTGGGTTATCTTTTTATTAGTGAGTTGTAATAATTCTTATGTATATTTTTTCAATACAAATCCCTTATCTGGTATATTATTTTCAAAAATTTTATCTCATTCTGTGGGTTCAATTTTTTATCCCATTCTTGTCAATTTCTGCAAAGAAGTCAGCTGGGGTTTTTTTTTCTTTTTTTCTTTTTTTTTAACATCTTTATTGGGGTATAATTGCTTTACAATGGTGTGTTAGTTTCTGCTTTATAACAAAGTGAATCAGTTATACATATACCCCGAAGCTCCCCGCTCCGCCACCCGCAATCTCCGCCCACAAAGGGGCTTCCTAGTGTGTGGAAACTTTTCCTCCTTCACAGCTCCCTCCCACTGGTGCAGGTGCCGTCCTTATTCTTTTGTCTCTGTTTTTTCTTTTGCCCTACCCAGGTACGTGGAGAGTTTCTTGCCTTTTGGGAGGTCTGAGGTCTTCTGCCAGCCTTCAGTAGGTGTTCTGTAGGAGTTGTTCCACGTGTAGATGTATTTCTGGTGTATCCGTGGGGAGGAAGGCGATCTCCGCATCACTCTTCCGCCATCTTCCCAGCTGGGGTTTTGATAGAGATTACATCAAATCTGTAGATCAATTTGGGGAGTATTGTCATTTTAACAATAGCCTTAAGTCTTCGAAACCATGAACATGAGATGCTTTTCCATTTATTTAGTTCTTCTTTAACTTCTGTCAACAATATCTTATAGGTTTCAGAGTATTAGTTTTACACTTATTTTGTTAAATTTATTTCTAAGTATTTTTTTGTTGATGCTATTATAAACAGAACTGTTTTCTTAATTTCTTTTCTATTTTTCTCATTGCCACTGTAGCAAAATACAATTGAATTTTGTATATTTTTCTTGTATCCTGCAACCTCACTGAACTTGTTTATTAGTTCTAGTAGTTTTTTAGTGGGTTCCTTGGGATTTTCTATACATCAGATCATGTCATCTGCAAATAGAGTTAGTCTTACTTTCTCCTTTCCAATCTGTATGCCTGTTATTTAAGATTCTTGCCTAATTGACTTGGTTAGAAATTATAACTTCTGGAGAGAATATCATGGATCATAGTGACAAGCTCCGTGCCTCTCCAAAGCTCTTTATTCCTAAATGCCATTACTGGGCTGAGCTGTCATCTTGGATTTACTACTAGGTCCCTAGGGAAGAAATATCTTAGGAAAATAGGAAAAGGGGAAAAGGAGAGGGAAAAGGAGAAGTGAGTGAAGGGAGAGAAATAGGAAGGAGGTAATGAAGGAGGAGGAGAAGGAAAAGGACAGAAAAAAAGAGTTGGCTCTGGGGCTGAAGGTTTCCTCTCTGAGCTCTGTGTAGGCAGTCGTGCCAGCAGTGATGCTGTTGGTTTTTGTGTACTTCCTGATCACCAGCAGGAAAGGCAGGCAGTGGTGCTCTAGCTTAGTAAAGGCTTTCATTTTCTTTGTGTAAAGCAAATGCAGGATGGGCAGTTTTAGAGAAAATAGCGTCAAGATGGCAAATGATGCAATGCAGGTTTCTGTGTAGAAAGCGGCGATTCTGTCCTTGTCAGTGACTTTGAGCCAGGAATGGAAGGGTAAACCTCGGTTGTGTTGCTGCTCTTCCTTGCCCACTGGTGACCATCTGGTTGTAGGTGAGGGGTAACAATGAAGAAATAGCCAAGGGGAGTGCATTTCAACCCAATGGCCCTACTCCAGATGTGGTTCTTTGCCAAGGACCAAAGGTAACCGTGAGGATTATTGACTTGTGATTAATTCATTCAATCTCTGGGTTGTGGGTGCTTGTTTTAACTTGGATAATCTGAAGGCAGCTGGATCCAGAAAAAGATTGGTATCTGAAAGGAGTATGCTTTTTCAGAGGCTTTGGGGTTATAAGGAAATATCCTTGGAGTATGTGAGTTTTTAAAGAGAATTAATCAGAAAATGTGCACATGAGAATGTAGGCAGCACAAGGCTATGAACGGTGCCACTTCTGGAATAACAAAAGGCAAACGGGATCCTTAAGGAAACGGGCTGGCTTAGAATTATGAATCACTGGCCCATTTCTTATAGTGATTAATGATGAGTCACTGTTTTAACTTTGGATGAAATAATAGACTGCCTCCGAGGCGCTCCATTAATCATCAGAAGAATTAGGCTTCTGCCAATTCATTACTGCAGGGTCGACATGTGCTGAACAATTGAGTTGGATTTCAGGAAGGGGTGAACTTTAGGCAAGGGCTGGCTTAAAAGAATGCAAACGTTAGGGCTCTATTCTCTCCTGGATGGGTGGGAATTTATGAGTGGAGAATAGATGCTATTATATCGTCCCTCCACTGGACCCCTCTTCTAGAAGCCTAACAAAACTCCAACTACAAAGTCTTTGGGCTTTTTGGTATTCAGGGGCACAATACAATAGATAGCCAACATAGATCATAAAATCTGGATTTTTTTCTCTGCGTGTTTCATGTATTTGGAAAGTGATTAACAATCTACTAGACACTAGGATTTCAGAAGGCATGAAAGTAAGCAAATTGAGCCCTTTGCTCTTTGAAGCACAAACTCAGCCTCGCAAAATTTCTGCTTTTCTAAAAACTTCTTGCTATAGATAATGAAAACTTGAGTTACAGGCAGCAGAAGGAAGAAACTTGGTGCATATAAACCAGGAGTCAGGCTGGATTCATCATGTGGTCAACTTCAAAGCTCTTGAGCTGAATGGGAGGCTAAGCAGTTGTTTCAGCAGATTAAAATTAATGTGCTTGAAAGGTATAGAGAAAGTGTGGCTATCTCTATTGTTGTGGTTGGCAGTGACGGGAAATCCAAGAGAAATTAATGCAGTCCTTGACCCTAGTGATTTGGATGGAGTAGAAGAAAAACTCACCCAAGTTACAAAAGCGACCTATTGCTACATCTTATTGTTATTAGCTGTAGTGACCTGTAAGAATATGAAACACATTCAAATCATCATTTGGAAACTTGGTTTATTCTATATAATACAGATATTTTTCAGGTTTTTTTTTTTTTGGTCAAATCAAAAGCATATGTGTTTTTTGAAGAAAACCCAAGAATTGGATCAGAATGTTTAAATTTATTTTAAGAGACATTTTTAAATACAGATTTTCTTAAGGTAGCTTTCATCAGTATTTATAGGAAGAAAAAACAATAAAAGGAATTTGAAAAACAAACTTGAATCAATTAGATGTACACAGAGAACTTTTGTGCATACCTTACACACACACACACACACACACACACACACGCGCAATTTTGCATAAAACTTCTATCTTTGAAATCTAATAGCTTCTCAACTGATTTCTCTGACCCCAGGTTCTTCCTCATTCATTTCATTTTTCATAACTACCAGAGGGAACTTCTTATGACAGAGAACGTATCTGTTGCCTGCCTGACTTAAAACTCCCATGAGGAGGGCTTCCCTGGTGGCTCAGTGGTTAAGAATCCGCCTGCCAACGCAGGGGACATGGGTTCGAGCCCTGGTCCAGGAAGATCCCACACGTCATGGAGCAACTAAGCCCGTGTGCCACAACTACTGAGCCTGCACTGTAGAGCCCACGAGCCACAACTACTGAGGCCACGTGCCACAACTACTGAAGCCCGCGCGCCTAGAGCCCGTGCTCCACAACAAGAGAAGCCACCACAACGAGAAGCCCACGCACCACAACGAAGGGTAGCCCCCACTCGCCTCAACTAGAGAACAAGGACACTGGCAGCGGAAGTTCTGGGAAGTACTCCTTGCTGTGAGCCCTCCCAGAGTCTGCCATTGGCCCCACCAAAGAGCCTGGTAAGCACCAGTGCTGGGTCGCCTCAGGCCAAACAACCAATAGGGAGGGAACCCAGCCCCACCCATCAGCAGACAAGTAGATTAAAATTTTACTGAGCTCTGCCCACTAGAGCAACACCCAGCTCTACTCACCACCAGTCCCTCCCATCAGGAAGCTTGCACAAGCCTCTTAGGTAGCCTCATCCACCAGAGGGCAGACAGCAGAAGCAAGAAGAGCTACAATTCTGCAGCCTGTGGAAGGAAAAGTAGACAAAATGCACCACATTCACAGAAAGACAGACAAAATGAAAAGGCAGAGGACTTTGTACCAGTTGATGGAACAAGGTAAAACCTGAGAAAAACAACTGAATGAAGTGGAGATAGGCAACCTTCCAGAAAAACAATTCAGAATAATGATAGTGAAGATGACCCAGGACCTCAGAAAAAGAATGGAGGCAAAGATCGAGAAGATGCAAGAAGTGTTTAACAAAGACCTAGAAGAATTAAAGAACCAACAAACAGATATGAACAATACAATAACCGAAATGAAATACACAATAGAAGGAATCAATAGCAGAATAACTGAGGCAGAAGAACGGGTAAGTGACCTGGAAGACATAATGGTGGAATTCACTGCCGTGAAACAGAATAAAGAAAAAAGAATGAAAAGAAATGAAGACAGCCAAAGGCCTCTGGGACAACATTAAACACAACAACCTTTGCATTATGGGGGTCCCAGAAGGAGAAGAGAGAGAGAAAGGACCTGAGAAAATATTTGAAGAGATTATAATCGAAAACTTCCCTAACGTGGGAAAGGAAATAGCCACCCAAGTCCAGGAAGCGCAGAGAGTCCCATACAGGATAAACCCAAGGAGAAACATGCCGAGACACAGAGTAATCAAATTGTCAAAAATTAAAGACAAAGAAAAATTATTGAAAGAAACAAGGGGAAAATGACAAATACCATGCAAGGGGAACTCCCATAAGGTTAACAGCTGATTTCTCAGCAGAAACTCTACAAGCCAGAAGGGAGTGGCACAATATACTTAAAGTGATGAAAGGGAAGAACCTACAACCAAGATTACTCTACCCAGCAAGGATCTCATTCAGATTCGATGGACAAATCAAAAGCTTTACAGACAAGCAAAAGCTAAGAGAATTCAGCACCACCAAACCAGCTTTACAACAAATGCTAAGGGAACTTCTCTAAGTGGGAAACACAAGAGAAGAAAAGGACCTACAAAAACAAAACCGTAACAATTAAGAAAATGGTATTAGGGGGCTTCCCTGGTGGTGCAGTGGTTGAGAGTCCGCCTGCCGATGCAGGGGACACGGGTTCGTGCCCTGGTCCAGGAGGATCCCACATGCCGCGGAGCGGCCGGACCCGTGAGCCATGGCCGCTGAGCCTGTGCGTCCAGAGCCTGTGCTCCGCGACGGGAGAGGCCACAGCAGTGAGAGGCCTGCGTACTGCCAAAAAAAAAAAAAAAGAAAAAGAAAATGGTATTAGGAACACACATATTGATAATTACCTTAAACATCAATGGATTAATTGCTCCACCCAAAAGACACAGGTTCCTGAATGGATACAAAACCAAGATCCATATATATGCTGTCTACAAGAGACCCACTTCAGACCTAGGGTCACATACAGACTGAAAGTGAGGGGATGGAAAAAGATATTCCATGCAAATGGAAATCAAAAGAAAGCTGCAATAGCAATACTCATATTAGATAAAATAGACTTTAAAATAAAGAATGTTAGTACTTCACCATAATAAAGACCATATATGACAAACCCACAGCAAACATCATTCTCAATGGTGAGAAACTGAAAGCATTTCCTGTAAGATCAGGAGCAAGACAAGGTTGCCCCTCTCGCCACTATTATTCAACATAGTTTTGGAAGTTTTAGCCACAGCCATCAGAGAAGAAAAAGAAATAAAAGGAATACAAACTGGAAAAGAAGAAGTAAAACTGTCACTGTTTGCAGATGACATGATACTATACATAGAGAATTGTAAAGATGCTACCAGAAAACTACTAGAGCTCATCAACGAATTTAGTGAAGTTGCAGGATACAAAATTAATGCACAGAAATCTCTTACATTCCTATACACTAACAACAAAGGTTCAGAAAGAGAACTTAAGGAAACAATCCCATTCACCATTGCAATAAAAAGAATAAAATACCTAGGAATTAACCTACCTAGGGAGACAAAAGACCTGTACTCAGAAAACTATAAGACACAGATGAAAGAAATTAAAGATGACCCAAACAGACGGAGAGATATACCATGTTCTTGGATTGGAAGAATCAATATTGTGAAAATGACTATACTACCCAAAGCAATCTACAGAGTCAATGCAATCCTTATCAAATTACCAGTAGCATTTTTTACAGAACTAGAAAAATCTTAAAATTTGTATGGAGACACAAAAGACCCAAATTGCCAAAGCAGTCTTGAGGGAAAAAAACGGAGCTGGAGGAATCAGACTCTCTGACTTCATACTATACTACAAAGGGAACCCTCTTGCACTGTTGGTGGGAATGTAAATTGATACAGCCACTATGGAGAACAGTATGGAGGTTCCTTAGAAAACTACAAATAGAATTACCATATGACCCAGCAATCCCACTACTGGGCATATACCCTGAGAAAACCATAATTCAAAAAGACACATGCACTCCAATGTTCATTGCAGCACTATTTACAATAGCCAGGACATGGAAACAACCTAACTGCCCATCGACAGGCGAATGGATAAAGAAGATGTGGTACATATACACAATGGAATATTACTCAGCCATAAAAAGGAACGGAATTGGGTCATTTGTGGAGACGTGGATGGATCTAGAGACTGTCATACAGAGTGAAGTAAGTCAGAAAGAGAAAAACAAATGTCGTATATTAACACATATATGTGGAACCTAGAAAAATGGTACAGGTGAACGGGTTTGCAGGGCAGAAATAGAGACACAGATGTAGAGAACAAACGTATGGACCCAAGGGGGGAAAGCGGCGGGGGTGGTGGTGGTGGTGGTGGGATGAATTGGGAGATTGGGATTGACATGTATACAGTAATATGTATAAAGTAGATAACTAATAAGAACCCGCTGTATAAAAAAAAAAAATCCAAAATTCCTAAAAAATAAAAAAGATTTAGAGTGAAGGCTAAAGACGTTTGGGGAGCCAAACAGAAAAACAATGCTTGGAACAGGCTCTTCAACCAGACTGGGCGTAGGGGAGACACACAATGATGGTGGGAGGATTAGAGGTTAAGAAAAGGAGCGCGAGCCCGGGCCTGCTCCAGGCCCCGCGGAACGAGCTGCTGGCCTCTTGGCGGCGGATGGTGCTGGGGCGTCGCAGCCCCTGGCACGTTGACAAGCAGCCTAGATGCAGGCTGCCTGCCTGGACGGGCTGCTTGGAGGCACTTGGCCTTGTGGAGATGCCTGATTTTGTTCCCGGCACCCAGAGGAGACACAGCTATTGAAATCTTACTGGGTATACTCCCAGGTACTGTGAAGTTCATAGATAAGAATCATCCCAAGTCAGCTTTTTTTTTTTTTTTTTTTTTTTTT